>NW_014569387.1:0-24327 GCF_000743755.1 Blastocystis sp. subtype 4 | reverse complement strand
CCTGGTGGAAGGAGGAGCCAATTGCTTGTGTAGGACTGTGTGTGTGGAATTGAATGAAAGGATGTGAAGTGTCTTCCTGATCTTGAAGGATGGGCAAAGGGTGTGAGGGAAGAAAAGAGACGAAGAGTGATGATGATGTGGCAACAACTGGAATCTATGATACAGAAGAAACAGGATGATTGTGAAACTGATTTAGGAAAGAAACAGGATACTTCAACTGTTTGTTTAGAGCTAATAAATGACGTAAAACTGGTTTGGGTGGTAATGAGGGAGAATCAGGACAATGAAGAAAGTGGTGCAATACCAGATCTAACTGTGATGCCACAATCCCTTTGGGCTTCTTCAAGAATTCCTTCAAAATATAACTCGTCAGTCGAAGACCATCTTCATCACGATCTTTCACACACGAATCAACTTGTTCTTCCAGAATAAACTGGGTTGGAGTGAGTTCAAGAGACTCTTCCCACAACTCACTCCACAACTCATTCAAATCTAACTCTCTGAACAGAGTATGAACTCGTTCTTCTTCTGTTGAAATACTAACAGGAGGATTGAAAAGTTTCGATCGAATATGAATAATTGAATTGGCTTTGACTTGGTTAACATCATCATCAAACTCATATTCCTTCGAAATCAAGTCGATTCTGTCAAGTCGAGAAATCGATTCAATGATAGCTGGAGTAATAACAGTAATCTCATGACCATCCTCGAAATGGAGTTTAACTTCAACA
This sequence comes from Blastocystis sp. subtype 4, assembly GCF_000743755.1. NCBI lineage: Eukaryota > Bigyra > Opalinata > Blastocystidae > Blastocystis > Blastocystis sp. subtype 4. Next base: position 23,596 of record NW_014569387.1, on the reverse strand, counting down.
CCATGAATAAGACCCAAGGATCTATGAATAGTGATGAGAGAATGACGAAGTGGACACAATCTGAAACACTGTCGGAAGAGCTATATCAGAGATCTTAAGAATGCCTACTTCAGGGAGAACTGCTTCTTCTCCTAGTTGAGAAGGATAGAATGGAAGAAATACCAGCAAGAGAAGAGGGAGTGATGAAGGAGTGATGATGAAAGAGGCTGTTCCTTCAGCAAGTGTGAGAAGACCCAGAGCAGTAGCAAGAGAGGCAATGAGATCATCAATAGAAGTAGAAGGAGGTGAATTGAGTTTGGATTTGGTGAAGAAGAGGAAAAGAGATCGAAAGAGAATGAAACAGGATTGATTGAGAGAGGAGGAGGTAAGGAGAGCAAGAGAATGAATGAATGAAATGAGAAGAATACGTGGAAAGAGAACTACGAATGAGAATGAATAGAGGAAGGAACTCAAAATGGATTGTCTTGATGAATGAAGAAAAGAATAGAGAAAGGCTGTTAGATATACAACAAGAGACGATTCTGTAGTGAGTCGTTGGGAGTTCAATACAATATCAATCCCTTTCTGGACTTGTTCTTCACAATATTGACGATCAGATTCACAATACTTGATTGAAGATACGTACATTATTCCACTCACTAATAACATCCAATGAAAGACTTCTTCTTCTGCTTGAGGTTCTTCAGGACGCATGGGTAATGAATAGGTTAGAATACACTCAATAATCCGAGGAGGAAGAAGTGTAAGAATGAAAGAAAGAGTTGGTGTAAGCTAAGAATGAAAGAATCGAGAATGAAGTACTTGATGATAACAAGTCAATCCTAGACACACTCCACAATAGAAGAGAACATCATTCCGTTGAGTACGAATGATTGAGTGAAGAGCTGAGGGACTCAGATCTTGAAACCATTCACTTCGAAGCAGAGGAGATTGAGAAGGATTGAGAGTGTGATTAAGAGTGAAAGCCAAGTACCCCTGAGCTAGAAGAACTCCGGGAATCCTCTCGACAGGACACTACTTATAAAGGAAGAGATGAGAATGTACCTTCACTCCTGGTGAATATAAGAGTGAAGGTGGAGGTAAAGGAGAAGTGGCTTGGAGGATATGATCCAGAGTTGTAAGTTGCGTGAATATGAATTGAGTTAGAGCATCACTTGTTGAAGCTTCAGTTGAAGCGAGAATGAGTCCCATAGATGTAGCAGTGAGAATTCCAAGGCGGATGATGTTCATTGAGAGATACTCAACAGATCGATTTAACAGCTGACCTAACAATTGAAGAAGAGATAGATCTTGAGAAGCCTATGGGATATGAGCAAACTAAACCTACCTGAGCTATAACACCCACTCCTAGAATAGCAGCAAAGAGCATATCAAGAATGGCTTGTCGATCTCTATGATTCCATGCATAATTGAGAAGACTAATAGCAACAGAAGGATTCCTTGTATTCACTTGTTTGAGTAATTCAAATCCATTAGTGATATAGAATTGAACTAATCGTAATAGTTGAGGATGATTAGTTCCTTGATACGAACAACTCATACTCCAAATATACTATCAATTATTGAATAACAATTATGACTACTGCTGCTTCAATTCGATAGTTTATTTCTATTTGAGTGTTTATATGTTGTGACTGAGTTTGCCATTGTGTTAACTGACAGTATGATAATTTCAATTTCATTAAATCAAAACTAATCTTTTGAAACAATTTCAAATAACCAGATGCAAGGCATATTCCTATCACATCTTCTTCATTCTTTCCTTCAGTTGCATAATTGATATCAGAAAGAGAGATTTGATTAGGAGTTGATTTCACCAATGATTGAATCAGAGTGTGAACTCGTGCCCAGTAGAGAACGCGACGTGAAAACTCACAATCCAGGAGATCACCTAATGATTAGAAAAGATAAAGAGAGAGACTTTCATCATTTTTGCGTCCTGATAGACAAAGAGAAGAAACAGAATCATGAAGAGTTTGAATGAAGTGTTCATTCAACGAAGGAGAACTTAGAGAAAGAAGAGAATGACCTTGAATCGAAAGGAGTTGGGACTGAATGTAGGTGTGAATAGTGAGAGGAATATTGATAGAAGTATTACCATTCGTGATGTGAAGATTGATGGGAGTATTGCTAGGAATAAGGATTGGAAGTAAATGCAACGAGAGAAGTCGATGGGCCTCTGATACGAGAGGAGAAACGGTAGATATATCAGTCAGTGAAGAAGTGAGTGAAGAGACTAGAGGAGGAAGTGGCTGCAGAAGAGAGAGTAATGGAGACGATAGAGGAAGGGATAAAGATGAAGGTGAAGAACAGAACGATTCAATCACAAACCATGTTGCAGGGAATAGGAGTTGCGCTCTCTCATACTCCTTCGTCCATTCTCTCTCTGGATCACCTAAGAGTCACTGTATTTATCAATTAGTACCTTCTGTTAGACACCACAACCGGAATGGTAAAGGTTTCCAACCATTCCAGAGGAGATCCGACCAGTCTTGCAACAGAAGCTGTGCCCATTGCATCTAGAAATGATGTCAAAATGACTTACATACTGTAAGTGTGGTAGTGGGTGAGTAGATTGATGAAAGTAGAGGATTTGAAATGGATTGGAGCAAGAATTTGAGAGTATTTGTGTCATTTCGAATCCAGGCATCATCAAGATTCAGCAAGAGAGGTCGAATAGATACAGGAGTGAAAGAAGAAGGAAGTGAAAGTGAGATCGAATGAGGATACAAAGTGTAGTATGCAAGAATTGGAGTAGAGATGGAATGAATGAGAAATGAATGATTCAACTGATATGTCTCAGATGAATAGGTGACAAGAGTATTAGATTGACAGAAAAAGGGTCGATTCTGAGAGATTCCTTCCTTTGGAAGATGAACAGGTATTTGGATAGGAGAACCATTGAATAGAATCTGAAGAGATCCATTTGTATTGATGAGAATGCATCGAGCAAGAAAGGACCATGATGGAATAGATGAAATTGAACCAATTTCACACACGAAGGTTCCAGGAAAAGTAGCAATACGATGCAGATCCACTTCCTCCATTCCAACATTTGTATTCAGAGAGTGAACAGGAAGAGAATAGCAAGTGATTTGATTCTGACCACAACAGTATACATAAACAGTTGACTCATCTTGTAAGATAGAAATGTGATCAAAAGAGTCGTCACAATCAGGAAGAGAGAAGAGAGGAATCATTACTAAGTCCGGATAGTTCAACGTTTGAATATAACTATCAGAGAGAGTCGTATCCTTCATAGCAAACTCCAAAAGTTCTGGTTCTGGAAGCAAAGAAATCTCGGAATCTCTTAGAGGAAGCAGTTTCAAAATAGTGTGAGATTTCTGAATTCTGTTGTAGACAACAATTGCATTCCATTGAGAAAGAGAGGAAACAAGAAAGGAATCGCTCCCGGAATCGACTTCCTCCATCCGACTAGTGAAAGTATCAACTTGAGAAGTATTGAGGAGTCGGGAGAGATCAAGAATGGATTGATTTGATATACTATCCAAACTCATTCCAGGATTGATTTGGAGGATTGGCTTCGGGAGCATCAGAGGTGAAGTTAATGAAAAGTAGTTTGGAAAGGAACGTAACGTATTCAATAGAGTAAACGATGTATTCATTGATAACGGATCTTCAGTCCGTTCAAATAGCAATCCATTTGTCATGGGATAGATTCTTTGCATACGACAAGGAAAAGCCACTGAATACGCAGTTCCATCTTCACACCAAATCATACAACTATCACGCAGTAATGCAGCAATACACGTTCCATAATTGATAAAGGTACAATAAATCGCTTTGACGATTGATTCTCTTGCTATCCTTTTACATATCAAGGATCCGTTCATAGCATCATAGACAGAGAGACGGTTTGTTTCATAAACAAAAATAGAGAGTCTGCCATTCCACAAGCAAATCTCGCTCTCAACTCCTGGTCTATCAACAGAAAGCGTTAGAGTATCTCCATGAAGGATCTCCATACTGAAATGACCGATTGATTAGAAATCACAGAATGGAGAATTGGGGATCCCCTGACTCCACATAGAAAGAGAATGAAGAGTCTGAAAGTGGTTTCAGATGCTGCTGCAGCAAGTTCTCGCTTTCTAAAACTTCGAAATGTTCAGTTTGTACAGAATGGAATGAAGAGATCGTGGGATTACATAGAAGTATCCCATTTCATTTCTACGTGAATGCATAGAGTAAAGATTCTGTTACTGCCCTTATCTTTGACAAGTATGTGTTCGTCGTAGTTTTCACTTATAGAATGAACCTGGAGTTCGTGCTTGTGAAGCAGTTTAGGCCCGCTCTCTTGTTTGGTGCAAGTGAGCTCTCGAAGAAAACTGTGAAGAATCCTAATATGGGATACTGGTACGTGGATAGGATTTTTGTCATCGTATAGTTATGAGCTATGTGCTGGTTTGCTGGACAGACCAAATCGATCCAAGGAGCAGGCGATTGTCGATGAGATTCGAGAGGAATTGGGATACCAAGTTTCTTTGGATCAACTAGAATTTATTGGTCGAAGTAGGTGAGCTTATTCTTATTAATCTATAGCTCCTGGTGCTGTGGGAATGTCAGGAGCTCGAATGTATATGTACTATACAGAGATAGTTCCAGAACAGAAGAAGTTTAATGGAGGTGGAGTAAAAGAAGAGGGAGAACAAATTACTGAGGTGCGTCTTCCTCTAAGTGAAATGGATCGTTTTCTTGCAGATTACGAACAAGAAAAGTCTGCCGCTATTATCATGGGCATGTATTGGTGGCGTCATTTAAAGGGGAAGCATTATCCGGTGACTTCGCAATAAACATGTTTGTTAGAAAATGTCACTTTCACGCCAATTCACGTCTTCTTCTGGCTCGCTATCCTCCATCATTTTGATTCTCTCTCTCATCTTCTCAAGCATCTCTTCATTAAACGACGGTTCTCGTTGTACTCGCTCCTGGGTGCGTCGAATTGGAGTTCCGTCTGGATTTCTACAAGTAAATCCAGCCTTCCATTCTCACTTAGGCACCTTTCGCAATTTCACATGATTGGAAGGATCCCGAATCTCCTGCAGAAGAGAAGCGGGTTTCGGTGGAGGAAGCGAAGGAACGCTACGTGCTTTAGTTGGAGAGTGTACAGTGAATGTAGGAGAAGGAGATTGGTTTATTTCAATTGAAGGATGGTTACTGGATGGTTTAGAATATATTGGAGAAGGAGGAGATGGTGATGATGGAGCCATTGAATATAGAGGATGTGATCTGGGAGATCGCAAAGGACTCTCTGAAGAATGAGGGGATAAAGGAGGAGAAGGTAACCGAGGATGAATGATAGGAGAAGAAATGGTTTGAACTCCATTTTCTGGAGTTTGTTCGGCACGTCTCGAGTATCGATCCAGCTCTGCTGGAAATGGAGGTGGAACAGGTTTAGTGTGATTTTGTAGCATACATGACCGAATAGACTCCAGTTCTTCAGACTTCTTTCGATTCTCTTCTTGAACTGCTTGCATTTGCTGCTAGATATTAGATAATACTCACAAATCAACTATCACTCTCTCTAATTGCTGTTGAATCTTGTCGATCTCTTTGGTATCTTCTATAATCAATGTTAAATCCTATCTCAAACCTTTTGGAGGAGTATATTTAGAAGAAGAAGTCAAGTTCGAGAAAAAAGAAAACACCTATATGAAATCCACATAAACAACACTCACTTCACTTAAGGAATGAACGATTACATCGGCAGAAGTCCACTGCCGAATCTTATTGGCTACAGACTCATAAAATAACATAGACTGTGCACCAAACTCCTACGATAAAGACCATAAATCTATTCAAATACCAAAATACTATACCTGGGGGTATTGAAGGATTGAAGGATCTTTGTCTGTTCGTTCCTCATCTGTTGAACATTCTGCATGGTCTGAATGGATTGCTTATCTCCTGGTTTTTGCTGGAGGACATCTACCAATCAGTTCAAATCGATGAGGCAACCTTCTGAACCGATTTCACACCTTCCCTCTAGCATAGCAATACCATCCATTTCCATCTCAGGCTTTGAATGTGTATCCACTGTTCATGGAATGCAAGAAATAGTCCCGATTTTATCAACGAAGGGAATCACAAAAATGCATCGATCATCCAAATTGTGTATCTATTTGCTTATCTTGTGTAGGATAGAATCCACTAGAAATCATGAATTAGCATTATCCTACTGTACTCTCAACTTTCGTCATTTGGAAGATTCAAGCACTATTCCATGTAAAAATGGAGATCTAGATAATGGTATATGCATATGCAAAGATGGGTTTGATGTTTTGTATTAATCTGACTTGTAGGTATTATGGAGAGGACTGTGGCGGCTCTTGTCCTGGCTTGATTGATGGCGATGAGGTATTGGAGTGTAATGGAAATGGAGATTGTGATCCATTATCGTTAAAATGCCAATGTGTGAATGATACTTTTGATCCAGAAACCTGTAATTAATAGTATTATTTCTAATTGTGTAGGTGCATGCAACGAGAATTCTTGTGTGAATGGAAAGTGTGTAAATGGTCGATGTGAGTGTAATGAGGGTTTCTTCGGAGCTACATGTGAACCTCGATGTGATAATAGTAATATGTGTCATGATCATGGAATCTGTAATGAGTATCACTATTATTGGAATATCATTGTAGTCAGAATAGTTGTGATTGTGTTGTTGGTTATTATGGGGATTCATGTACTGAGGAGTGTATAGATGAGATACATTGTAATAACCATGGTCACTGTACCAAATATGGTTCTTGTCTCTGTGATGATGGTTATGATGGAATCAAATGTGAAATTCCAGATAAGTCATATGTGTTCCTCATTATCGTTCTCGTAGCAAGCAATGCCATCATAGCTTGCTTGTGGTATCGACAACGTGTAAATGGAATTCCAAATTACCTCACAATTAGAATACTACAATATTTGAACGAAAACTGTGGCCCTGAGTTACTAGATTCATTTATAGGCCTCCTCAATTCAACCCTGAGGCTCTGGCAGCTCGTCGACAGCGAGAAATGGAACAAGCCAAGTCTCTTACACACTCTTCCAACTCTTTACCCAGTGCTACGGTAACGATAAACAGGCCTGAGAACCAGTGGGTGTGTCCTGCCTGTACCTTCTCGAATCCTGCGTCTGCTAAGCAGTGTGTGGTGTGTTCGACTCCAAAGGGACAAGTGGTAAATACGAAGGTAGGCAAAATTAGACCCGATTTATGGAAAAGGCACAAAAAGAGGTGGTAATTGGAGGAGATGAAGAAGAAGTATCGATTAAGCGAACGAGAAAGGCAATAAGTGGAAATAACGTGGAGAAGTTAATGAGTAGGAAGTACAAGAAGTGCGAAACGCGAAATGCCAATTGTCACTCCAGAAACAGCCACGATTCCTTCTGATTTGGAGTTAATATCTTTGTTTGAATGGAATGAAAGAATGATTGATAGAGATTCCAAAGAAGGAGAGATTGAACTGTTTGCTAATGAAGGAATTCGAATTACAATGGTTTTGAAGAAGTAGAATTGTTGTGATGAAATGATCCATAGATTTGACAATCCAAATTTAACCAATATTTTATGTAGATTTTATGCTGTTTCTGGAAATCCAATTTCCGATTTTGTTTTGAACGTATGAATATGAATTGTATGTGACCTAGTATTCTACACCTAAATATATTGTAGTGAAAACATATCCATTATCGTCAACTATTATCGAACCGGCGACTCCAGCAACACAACAACTTGTTGTAGGTGTTTTGAATATGTTAATTGATTGATAGTTCCTTCTTACGGATAGTAAACCTTTGAAGTTACGTCTTTCTGGTACTTTTACAGTCAATGGAAAGCATATGGAAATTCAGAGTGGTAGTCTTAAGATTGTATGATGTGTTTATTGATTAGTGACTCTAATGATACATCTCTTATTCACAAACAACTCATAAAAGCATTAAACATTCACAGTATCATTATGCTTCTCTTCCAAACAATGATGATACTTCGTAAGAATAGGATCCACCACATTCTGGTTGAAGGAATCAACCTGATGAGGAGCACGTCCAATGAACGCAATAGGATCCACAATCGTATCCAAACGATCATGAACTGCAGCAAACAACGGATCCTTACGAATACGCTAAATATTATTCCTCTTTCAAATCATTACCTCCAATAAATCAAACGGAATACCTTCCTGTTTAAAGACACGAGCAGCCTCCATGCTATGTACACGAATCGCTTCATGAAGCTGCTGACGATCACCACCAGCCTTCACACACTCCATCAAGATGTTTTCTGTAGCCATAAACGGCAACTGTTCTTTCACATGACTCTCGATCACCTTTGGCCACACAATCATACCACTAGTGACATCCAGAGCGACTGTCAGAATGATATCTGTTGCAAGGAAGGCTTCAGGAAGCACAATACGACGAATGGCACTATCATCCAATGTACGCTCGAACCACTGACAGGCATGGGTCTGAGAGAGATTGTCAGCCAATCCCATCACATAACGAGCCAATGAACAAATACGCTCACAACGCATCGGATTACGTTTGTATGCCATGGCTGAAGAACCAATTTGATTCTTTCCAAATGGCTCTTCCATCTCCTTCAAATTAGCCAACAGACGAATATCGCCAGCCATCTTATAGAGAGAAGCAGCAATACCCGACAAAACAGTAAGGACATAATAATCAGCCTTTCGAGTATAAGTCTGACCACTTACAGGAATAGACTCCTTGAAACCCATCAACTCACATACACGCTTGTCAAGTGCAACTACCTTCTCCTCATCACCATTGAACAGCTCCATGAAAGAAGCTTGTGTACCAGTGGTTCCCTTCACACCTCGGAATGGAATATTCTCCAACTGGTATTCCAGGTTGCGGAGATCAATCACCAGATCTTGATTCCAGAGTGTTGCACGCTTGCCAACAGTAACCAGCTGAGCAGGCTGATAATGAGTGAAGCCGAGAGTAGGAAGATCCTTATACTTATCCGAGAAGCTACGCAGAGCATCAATCACACGGACCAACTTGGCCAGAATGAGTTCTGTGGCCTCACGAATCTGGATGAGATCCGTGTTGTCACCAACGTAACAGGAAGTGGCACCAAGATGAATAATAGGCATAGCAGTCGGACAAAGTTCACCAAAGGCATGAACATGACTCATCACATCATGACGAAGTTCCTTCTCTTTCGCCTCAGCAAACTCGTAGTTAATGTCATAGACATGCTGCTTCATTTCGTTAATCTGCTCCTCCGTGATGTTTAAGCCAAGCTCCTTTTCAGCCGTTGCAAGAGCAATCCACAACTTTCTCCAGGTGGAGAACTTCATGTCTGGTGACCAGATATAACTCATTTCCTTGGAAGCATATCTGTTGTTGATCAAATGATATACAGATTACCTATCAACCAAAGGATTTTGATACTTGGGGCGTTGGGGAACGTATTCTTCAGGAGAAGCACTCATAGAGATGGTTAGAACAAGAATAATTGAGAAAACTTGGTGAGGGGGTCAATTGATTCAAAGCTAGAAAGAATTACAGGATCTTAAAACACCCCTCCTAGAATCTAAATGCATCTTTTATGAGTCTATATCCATCAAACAGACAATACAAGAGTATATAGCCAACTACCATTCAAACAAACATTTATGTCAAAGTATGTACAAACACATGCATCAAAGTCTCTGTTCTTTTAGTCGACGAGCAACTTCGTTTCTCAGCTTCTCTCGATAGGCTTCACGTTCTTCATCAAGTGTTGCATTTGCCTTCTCAAAGGCATCATGATTCCAATCTACTTCCTGTTGTCTGTTCCTGTTGTTGTATCGCCCATTTCGTTGATTTCCACCGTAAGGCCTGCGATTATCCACATGGTCGTTACGTCTTCTACCGTATTCACGGTTGTGATTTCTATCTACAGAGTCATCTTAAAGTAATAAACAAACAATCACGATGTTCTCGACTTGGTCTACGGTCTCTTGAAGATGACTATGAAATAAAAACACTCTGAAAGACAATTCTACATGACTCCTTCTGTGATTCGATTGATGTTGACGCTTTTCACCCCTACTCCGAGCTACACGACTAAAAATGCTGTAACATAACTTACAATGTCTTGAATGTGATTTGGATTTACGATCACTTCCTCTAGAACGTGATCGACTATCAGACCTCCGACTCTCAGAACGCCGTCTGGATCTACTTACTTATTACCATAAAATCAGATTCCTACATTGATCGGGACTCACTTCTGGATGCCATTTGATTTCTAGACCAACAGAAATGCGTAATTCGAATCATTTGGACTACAGAAACATGATCTCAACAAACAGGTGAAAATAAGAAACATTTACAGCTATTCAGCTTCCATCTCCTTATTCTCCTCATTTTCAGGAACAGCACGGATATATAGAACATTGTTGCATCTACAAATTAAAAAGCAGTCGAATAACGAACCGGATCAAAACATCGCCGAGATGAGCAGTACTCTTTCCATCAACCAGTTCATCACATCCAGCAAGCTAGGAATGACTGCAATTCAATTTGCATTACCTGAAGATTCATGTAAGCATCATATGAAACCAAATACCCTACAATTCATCCCAATCCCAAATCCCAAACCCTGATATTCCAATCCCCATTTCAGTTTAATACAAACGAGCTTTCCCGTCATCTCGTTCAAGAAGGGCTTTGGATTCACCAATTCCTTAATCTATGAAGTTATCCAATTCTATAGAGTTCAATCCTACAACACTGCTGCTCATAGAATGATTGTTTATCGATTTTGAGTCTTTAAATGAAAATCGCGGTTATTCAATGATAATTACATGTCCTCATTACTCGAACAAACAGGAATCTACTCAAAAGCTACTCCAAAACAAAGTTCGGATGGACATCAATAATCCAATCATCCTCCTCCAAATTGGCAATATCACAATTGACAATCAGAACGTGATCCTTATTTATGAGTCTGCGAATGACCATCTTCACAACCTTCTTCTTGAATGTTAATTCTTCCGGATCTTCAATATGCATAGCTCTCAATACCGAGTTGACAGCAAAACGTAACTTCACGCCCTTTGCATTCTCATCACCCAATTCAGAACGAATGTGCTCCTTCTCACTTCGAATTAACACCACAATCATATCTGCCAGCGACTTATACTCTTCATAACTCACATGAACACTCTTCTTGGGAGTAGGTTCACCTGCTTCTGATTCACCTGCTGGCTCTGGTTCTTGTGGCTTCTCTTCTACTTGCCATTCATCCAAGTCCTCCAAATCCACATCTGCAGACTCAATGTGAATAATGGACTGACGTAGCAGACGGAATGCCTCCTTCACATAACTTGGACGCACTTCATTATCCAATTGGAGACGTGCCAAAGCTTCAGAGAGACGAATTAGTGATTCCAATTGACGCACAGTGATTCGATATGCAGTCTGTGAACGAGAACCGACAGCATCATCCTGACGAAGGATTCGATAACAATCAACCAACATTTCTTGAGCCTCTGGAGTGATAACTAGTTATCAAGGATTCAATCCATCCCATCTACCAGGATTAAACTGTCTGGCAAACTCAATGTAATGTTGAATCTGTTCAGTTGTGAAATATGTTTCTTCATGCTGCCTTCTATCAGTCATATAACCCAATAAATCATACTCTTCATTATGACGATGATTCTTGATGATATGACTAGCAATCTTATGATCAATAGAAGTATCACATTCATCCAAAATGATGAAAAACAGATCAAAACGAGACATTAGAGGAGCCGTGATACTAATATTCGACTTCAGACCTTTTGATCGATCATAACGACCTCCAATAGGATTAGCAGCAGCAAGAATTGATGCTCGAGCATTTAGAGTAGCGGTGATTCCAGCTTTTGTGATTGAGATGGTTTGTTGTTCCATAGCCTCATGAATGGCCACTTGGTCTCCGTAATCCATCTTATCAAACTCATCAATACAACAAATACCATTATCAGAGAGCATTAACGCACCAGCTTCTAAACACAACTCACCGGTTTCAGTATCTCGACCTACCCCAACTGTTAGACCAGCTGATGATGATGACTTGCCAGAAGTATACACAGATCTAGGAGAGATGGTGTTAATGTACTTAAGGAATTGGGATTTTGCTGTTGAAGGATCACCCACAATACAAATGTTGATATCACCTCGGATACAGCCTCCATCAGCAGTCTTCTTATGTACTCCTCCTATCAATTGAAGAAGTAAACCACGTTTAATATCTTCGTGACCATAGATTGTTGGAGCAAGAGAACTACTCAACTTCTGATACAACAAAGCAGTATTACGCATTTCAAGGACATCTCGTTTCCATTCTGCTGGCCACTATCATGAACACCTTCTCATGATTCTTACATTGGTATTTATCATTGCTATAGATCGATCAACTTCTGTACTAATAATGGAAGAGCATAAAAACGCTGTTTTGTATCTACACTCAATTTTACTCATTTCTCTTACACCATTGTCCGAACACCCAAATTTCCATATCCAGTCACTCCTTCTTCTCCTTCTGTACCACGCATAATCTCTGTACTCTGTCCTTGACGTGTCAACTGAGACACATCCGGAATCACAATTAACGTACCCACTGCATTCACCTTATCACCAGGTTTGACCGTTTCCACAAGCGAGTTTCGGAGAATTAAATCCATACTACGTGGCATCGATCCTGCAGGAATTTCATTTGTATTCTCTTGCATTTTCACTCGTTGCCAATCCGCAAATCTGGAATCACTAATATCAAAACTGAATTTGGTTCGATTTGCACATTCACTATTGCTACAACGAGTTGGTTTTGTGAACTGGAACTGTTGGTCAATATCTCGAATCACAGTTCCACACACATCACAAGTGAAAGTACCATACAGGAGTTCTGGCTTAACATCTGTAGTTCGTGTTACTGTTCCAGAGATGCTGATTAGTTTTCCAATATGAGAACTACGGACATCACGAAGTGCCTTCACTTCATCCATGTTTGTGAAAGAGAGGAATATCGAGTTCTCTGGAACTGCATCTTCTGTCTACATGTCAAAAGAGTAATAGAGTCCAACATGAGCTAATCGTTTCTCTCTCACAAAAATCCGAGTGGCCTTCTCCAGAAATGGAAGCAACCTGTGGTATTGATCTCGGATACAGAGAGAGAGTTCTTCATCTTCCCGAAGAAGCTTTTGGAAGTCCACCGTAATCGTATATTGTGTCTTGTCAGCATCTTCATAGAGCTGAGATTCAAATTCCTAAATGATAAGATGAATTCAATCATCTGTCACATTATCGTAGGAAACAGCAGAATCGGTATCACTATCATTTCCACTGACATGTCTATGAGGACTAGAACATAATATCAATATTTAATACCAACTTGTTGAGATATTCCAGAAAACGCTGTTGGATCGTGTTCCCGAAAGCATCCTCAGTGAATGCTGGCCTTTCGAGATTTGCAGAGTTCTGCATGAGATATCCCAAAGAAAATGCTTATTGTTTTTGAAATCTCGAACAATGACAAAAAACAACCCGAATTTGTCAACAAACAGAATACATCATTCCTCGTAATTTAATAAAGATACTAACAAGAGAGGTCATTTGCAGGTCATCCTGAGTTCCAAACGACAAACGATATCTACAGTAAAATTCACATCTTCATGCTACTCCAATTCTGCCAACTCCTTATATAGCATGATCTGTGCTGAAGGAGGAAACTGGATTTCTTGGAGCCTCTTGACCAACTCTGTCAGAATATCCTGTAATGCAAATCGTTTAGTCTCCTTTATATTCTGTACCTGCTGAAGTGCTTCTGTAAATGGTTTGTTCATCAGAGTCTTTAGAACGAATTCCATGTCTCCAGGAGAAGGGGCTCCTGCACTCTGATATACGTGTTCTCCAGTAATAGTTCCATAAGCCATTGCTGTTGCCTATCATCAATCACAACAAGCACACCAACTTGTAAGATGTTAATCACACGACGCATGTCACCATGAGCCAGATCCAAAAGAGCATCAACACCGTCAGTTGTGTACTCCAACCTATTTTACTACTTCAACACACATTCTACTGTTCTTGCTGAATGATATACATTAGTCGTTCCTTGATCAAATTCGAGTCTAAAGGCTGGAATCGGAAGCGTGTGCAACGAGATTGTAAAGCAGGAATGATCTCAGACACATAGTTGCAAATTAGGCAGAATCGGGTATTTTGGCTGTATCTTTCGATAACTACAATAGCAAATATAATAGGAACATATACTTCGTCTAAGAGCAAACTGGGCAGCATTCGTCATATTATCTGCTTCATCCAGAATAATCAATTTGATTCCATTGCTAAAGAGCTTTTGAGTTCCTGCAAAGTTCTTGATCTGGTCTCGCACTACATCAATACCACGATCATCCGAAGCATTCAACTAGCTATCATCATTTCAGAAAATTACCCACTTCTAGAATCATATTCGAATGACTACTTCCGTATAAGAGTTTGGCGCAGGCCATGATAGTCGTAGTTTTACCTGTTCCCGGAGGTCCATAGAAGAGAAGATGTGGTAGTTTCTTACCATCAATGAATTGCTTAACTATTGCTCAAGTTCACTCTGATAAAACCACTTGTAGAAATAATGTCATTTTGTGAAATGATATTATCGAGATCCGAGGGACGATACTTCTCAACCCAGGGAAGGGACTCATTAAGCTCTCCTTTCCCAGAATCTACAATATTGGAATTTGATTGTTTTCTATATGAATATAAATACAAAATAATCAATCTTACGTCTCTTCGATCTCCATTTTGATGATTTGATTTCCTACTCAATCGGTGTATTAAATATGTATATTGGAAGATTATGATGAATCCGAAGTAGTATAGTGGTTAAGTATTTCCGCCTGTCACGCGGACGACCGGGGTTCGATTCCCCGCTTCGGAGATTTCTTTTATTATCAACAAACAGACAACTGAACGAGAGATTGCAAGTTTTCATGACTTGCACTAAGGGCTACAATCTCATTAGTGAGCTTCTGGTCAGCCGCACGTCTACATTGTTATCAATTCCTTCAATCTCTACTACTTTCTCATAGATACCCCAAAATAGATCATACATAGAATCTGGAATACTCCAAGAATAATGAATGTCACAGCACCTCCAAGGAAATCAGTAATCAGAGGGAAGAAGAAGGCAATCAAGATATTGAAAGACCACATCAGAATATTCGCAACAGAAGTACCCTGATCAACAAGATCGGAAGGGAAGTCTTGAGAAGCCATGACAAAGAAGAGAGGACCAGGACCACTCTCAAAGCCAAGAATAAACAGCAACATACCAATAATAGCAATTACTGATGACCCCTTAACAAGGAAACTATACTCGGAGAGATAAATCAAGATTACCTGAAGATGAGTACAATTGAGCCAACCAGCATGATACTAAGAGCTAACATGAAGATGGCACGACGAGACATTTTATCCACAATTGCCATAAAGATGAAGACAGTAAGCATATTCCAAAGACCCACAGCAAATAACTGAACGAGAAGGGGCTAAATATGATAAGGAGAACACAATAATGACATTCTTAACACCAGCACCTGCAAGAATCTGAGAAGCATAGTACA
Organism: Blastocystis sp. subtype 4; assembly: GCF_000743755.1. NCBI lineage: Eukaryota > Bigyra > Opalinata > Blastocystidae > Blastocystis > Blastocystis sp. subtype 4. The sequence goes on along the minus strand of NW_014569387.1, from coordinate 7,955 downwards.
TCACACCATTAACACCTGTGAACTGATTCATCACAGCTAACATGATTGCCAAGAAGAGCCAACGAATGTTCTAGAATGAATGAAGATATTGAAATATACCTTAAGACTGAACAGAGAGTTCTTTACGATCTGTCCATTCACCATTGTTCTACTCATCAAGACATCATTTTAGAAGTACTCCTGTCCAGAGAGAGACAGAGAGGAAGCAACCTTCTTTGTACCAGCTATAGTTTAGAACCAGTAATCTGTCATACGCTTAGGATTCGGTCCAAATAGAAGAGTGATGATCAAACAGACACCAAAGACAGCAGAGAAGCCGATTTGCATTTTCCAACTGAGTGGAGTGAGAGGAACGCACTTTTCAGAATCAAAAGAAGGAACGAACAAGTAATTAAAGACTTCACCAATGAGAATGAAGAAGGTGATAAAGAGCTGGAGAGTAGAAGCAACACGACCTACAATAACAGAAAAGACAAGTAATATACCCTTAACACTGTCATCAACAATCGCACTACTATAGATGGGACAAACAGCAGAACAGAATCCGAGACTCAGTCCAAGAATGGCTCTCCAGGTGAGAACCCACCAGAAGTTGGACACGAGAATAGCCATTATCGAAAAAACAGTGGCAATAATACCAGCTGTAATCAAAGACTAGAAATTAGAATTCAATACAAGAACAACGGTTTTCATTCCCCATTTCTTGGACATCCAAACACCTAGAGGAGAACCAATTGTGGCAAATACAAGAATTGTGGATGTGAACAATCCCTTCGAATGAACAACACACCAGTGCTCATTACTTGATAGAGTGAAACAGGGACGTGCTGAGACTCATCAAATAATGTACACTCAATTAGTGGTTTCGTCAGTCCAGAGACCACACCAATGTTGTATCCGAAGATAGCTCCTCCAAATAAGTTGACTAAGCCTGTGGTTTACATCCCAAACGACTCAACTACAAGCAATAGCAGTTTCTTTCCGCATTTCTAAACAATTGTGTTTTGAGACAGAAGTTTGGGGGGCATTATTCTGGGGATCCTATTGCTGTGTAGCTATTTGTTTATGGTAATTGCCCATACGAGTCACGTACAAAGCAATGCTAACACAATAACGAAAAACCTAGAGACTGCTAATCAACAGCGTCCTTTTGAACAAACAACACATTCCTCCTTTTCTTGAGAAGCTGTAGTATCTTCAATTCCTTTCTTTACTTTGTATAAGTGATAAGCATCATATCTACACATGAAGAAAAAAAGTTGTTCGAACATTGGAGAATATGCTGTAGCTGCCGAGAGCAATTCGGTAATCCCAAGAAACAGCATCACTGGTCCTCTCTTTAGAAAACCAAACGTAAAGCAGCCACTAGATGAAATCAGCTATATTGTATTCAGTTCCTACGTTCCAACCACTAATCGAACTCCTCGACCTTGTACAGTCATATTCTTTGGAAACTCTATAATGAAATCTAATTTCATATCAAACGGAATGATTTCCAGTCTTGTTTCTTCGATGATGATTCCTCCATAAGAATCAAATGAAGATGGTATTCGTTTAATGGACCGCATACATTATTTGCAGAAGTTTACACTCCATTATCCAACTACTGATTCCTTGTGATCTTTCGGAAATGAGTGATGGATGCAATGCAGAAGAAGTCCAACTCTTCTCCGAAATGAAAACAGACATGGAATCCCTAGAAACGCTCATTCTTGGAGGAGAGTATCAACAAGCTAGTGAACGTTTATATCAGATGAACCTAAACTTGGAAGTTGTTTTAGATCATTATTCGTCGAATCATGATTGTTCCAATCCTTCCATGACGGTTAATTTGGGCCATTGTTTGCTGATTCGAAATTGCATGTTGTACAATGTGCTTTGGATTATTGGGTCAAGGATCTATCCAGTAGACTCCGATGTGCCATGGGATTCGTTCACTTCCACCTTACCAGTGTCAGAAGAGTGTCTCCGAAAAGGTTATTTGCATTTTCGAGAGTATGTTGATGAAGAAACACTGAAACGAATTGTGGTGATTTCACTGCGTGTAGGAACAATCGAAGATTATGAAATTGCTGGGATTGCCTATTCTCTTTCATACTTCATCCAATACATTTTGACGATTGAAGAAGAAGGAAATGGAGATAAAGATCTCGTTGATTATTTCTACAACCATATGAGTAACTATTCGTTTGTATTACTTATCACATCGGTATTATCTGTTCAGCGTGAAGTTGGATCCTATTGTACTTCTTATCTATAGACACGTAATAAGAATCTGGTATTGAATCGTGGACTAAATCGACTCATGGGTCGAATCACGATGATGAAGGGAGGAGTGCAAGGAGTGATTGCAACCCTTCTATCGTATGTAGATGGAGGTGATATTGTTGTTAGCATCATTGAAGGAGTATCATGGAATAGGCCATCACAAAAGTGGCACGAGGCATAGCAAGTTGTCCATCAGGTCTGGATCATGATATATATATGAGCAGTATTAGTTTTCAGATTTGTTCCTTGATTGAGGATCCATCATCCAATCAATTTATCGTCACTACTTGTATTCATATCATTGATATTTTATTGCGAAAGGATCCTATTGTTGTGTATCAAAACATATATACACGGTTATTAGGTCCTTTATTGCGACTTGTTCATCAACCATTCTATTCGAATCTCCGTTTTCAAGCTGGTGATCATCGATCGATTGAAGAATCAATTCAGAGTCTTACTCGAATTCTGCAGTCTTCAACAACTCTCCTATCGATCGTTAATTCATTAAGTGTGTTTGTTCCTGTTCTTTTCCATTTGTTTGTGTTTGTTCGTTCGGTGAAGCATATGCTTTCCCAATATCTGAATAAGATCATCAAACTCTTCATTCGGTCTTCCCCCTTAGCTATCCATTCATTCCTTCTTATTGTTCAAGGAGAAGGATTGGAGCCACTTCCTCTACGGTTTGCCCTGAATTCGGAAGGAGCTGTGATCGTAAGATCTGTGGAATCTGAGGAGGACAACGCATGGACTCTTGTCCTCTCTGAACGCGAGAACTGGGTGAGGGAAGCCGAAGCTGTTGTAAGTCTCTGGGTGATTAATGGAGAGACACGATGGCTAAGTGACCTCTTCATCGAACTCCTGGATGTAGCTTCATTCGGGTTCCATTATCACTAGTATTTCTTCCAGTTTAAGATGAATTCCAATATCCAAGTGATGGAACAACATCAAACTCGAGTTGCTACAGTGTTACTTCAGATTCTTGCGTCAAATCAAGCAGATCTCTTTGGAGACAATCTGTTGAAAGGTCTACGAAGTATTCGACACGTTCTTTTGACAGAATTGGCTCAATTTCAACCAGATTCAGCAACTCAACTTTCAGAAGAGAGTATGATTGAACTGCTATCGCTTTGCCGAGGTTGGATCTGATTTATCGAATCATTCTTAGATCTCCTTCAAGCAGTACTGACGACAGATCATATTCCAATCCCGAAAGTTGTGGAGATGGATCATATTCGACCTCGAAGGCATCACACAGCTCATCAAATCGAAAAGGAGGAAGAACTTGTATATAAGCGGAGTCTGTTGATTGAATCCAATCTTCTTCAGTCAGATGTAGTGAAACTGATGACAGCAACAGAAGAATGGGAGAGTCTTCATTTTATTGTTCAGAGCATTCAAAGTATCGCAAAAGAACTTACACAGAAGCTTGGTGTTGAGCTCACAGATGCAGAACCAGAACGAGAATCAGAACCAGAACGAGAATGGAAATCAGAAGATGTGACTCGACTCCTTCAAACACTTACACGCGAATTAAGGAACCCTTTAGAACCGTTGAGATCCTATGCACTCTCTCGTCTAGAACGGGTCATTCGGGATTGTGATGAAAATACCCTGAAAACAGCCCTTCCAGAAGTCGTGTCAGTTTTTAAGAAGGCCCTAAATGATGAGGATTCATATGTCTATTTAGCTGCTGTCAGTGGACTGACGGTCGTAGCTTCACGTTGTGGAAATGAAGTTCTTCCTTTATTATTGACCGTCTTTTCCAATCCACTGGCACCTCTGGATCTCCGATTAAAGATGAGTGAAGCGATTGTATCTACTGTCCATTTCTTAGGTCGAGCCAGTGTGAAGTACACAACAGTTCTGATGAACGCATTTTTGGGGTATATGGCTCCTTCTAATCAACTCACATGGAAGACTGTAGAAAAGAAGAAGGAACACAAGGCAACAGCTGAAGATGAAGTGTTTTCGATTCAGGCATTGCGTGCTGCATGTTTTTCTTCAGTTGCTGAGATTGTGAGTCAGATCAAGTATTCCATGGAATCGTATTTACCTGAACTACTCAGTCACTGTCGAGGTGTGTTGCTATTTGAGAAGGAGAACGATGCTGTTATTGTACGACGAGCTGCTGTGTATCTTCTGTATGCAATTCTAGTAGGAGCAGATGAAGCATTGGATTCAATTCTTGATAAGCAATTGAATACACTTCATCATATCCTTCAACAAGCAACACATGATGTAGATGATATTGTAAAAGGACATGCGAACTCTTGTTTAACACTTCTCTCTTCTCGTCAACCTATCATTGAAGAACTTTCATATGTTTGTAACAAAGAAATGAATTAGAAATGAATGAAACTAAGAGCAGTGGTAACCACCATCAGAATAAGACCAATGGCAACAAGAGTCCAATCCAGGACCTTCTGAGCTGTTGACAAACCTGGAATCAGCTTCCAATGTAAGAACGAAGGGAGAGCAAAACAACCAAATGTCACTGCAAAACTACCAAGTATTGTTAATGAACTATATCTTCATCAAATGAAAGGATATCAAATGAGATAATGTCCTTAAACCGAGGGAAGAAAGTACCAACCACCACAACAAACACCAATACAGTGATTCTTACAATCCATTTCTTCCATGACTTCACAAAGACTTTATCTTCGTTAGTCTCTATTAATTATACCTCATCCTCATAAGGACCATCACGGAACATATTCTCAATACATAACACAGGAGGATAAGCAATAATTGGATAGGAGAAGATTGAATTTAATGCAAGCAGACAAGCAGCAGTTATATAGAATGGAGATGAGTGAGGGATATTCTCAATGAAGATATCTGCAATCCCTTCTATACCTCATTCTCTTATTCAATTCATACGTTGATTGTACAAGAGTGAACAACCAACACCAACTATAATATAGAAGAAACCACTGAACAGAAGTGAACCATACAATACTGCAGGGAACTTCTCCTTATCATCCATTGATCGTTGTGATGAAGTTCCGTAGAATGGAACAGCAAAGCACAGACAACAAACTCCGAACATTTGTGCAAAATCCTTAATGCTCCTTGGCCACAGGAAGGAAGTCTCGAAATGGATTTTGTAATGCATTCCTCCAAAGATTACATACAGAATAATCGAAGATAACAGGGCGATAAGACCACCGATTGACATAAATGACATGGAACTATATCAAATTGTTACAATAAACCATACGAAAGATCACGAAGGAGGGAAAGAGGAGTTACAATCACAAAATAGACGATGCCCCAGAACAATTTGCTTGAACCCAGAGCAAATCCCCATTGCTGCCATGGAAGACCCGATAAAAGAGTATTAAACACAATCTAAACAATAATATCATCCACCAGCAAGTTACTTCATAAGCCACTAAACCACCTCCAACTAAAGTAACCAAATAACAGAAGTCGAGGATCACAACTCCAGTGACTCCCAAAGCCTATCCGCTTAACTCCCATCTGCATTCTTACTTCTTCCATCATAAACATTAAAGGATCGTCTTTCTCAGTGACAGGCTTTGTTAAATATGGAATGACATCCACAACACGTTGCGTTGCAAACGCATTCCAAATTGAAATAATTAGTGTCAGGACGGCCATCGGGACATATCCTCCCTGTTCATAAGATCCTACAGATACATAGTACATTAAAAGTAACGTTAGGAATTGCAAGAATGCTAATTCCTAAACAAACCTTCACTAAGTTGGCTGCGGTCTATAGATGAACAAATAGAACCAATAGAGCACAGCTAAAGGTTTTGTCATGGTAGTTAGGATTATTAGTGGGAGAAACTTCGATGGAACACAATTAGGTTTCCACGAACAAACAGTTAAGACTTTATTCATGTTCATGTTCATGTTCATGTTCATGTTCATGTTCATGTTCCACTACTACACAGGGTTGCTCTCCATCGCAAATCACTTCATGGTCGTCATCACACTCCAGTCCAACATGAACTGCTTTCATATTTCCTACAGAATAAATAGCCTTCCTAACGGCATGCAAAGCCTGATGTTGCTAAGGGTCAACATTTCAAGATACTGCCTACTTCGCAAAAAGAGCTAAAATCTTTACAAATAATATGTAAATCAACAGAATAAGGTTCTATTCATCACTTCATCCTTTCTTATCTACCTGGTCCAAATACCCGAATCTGAGTAATCTCTTTGACATCCGGAACTGCTGTTACAGCATTACGAATTTGTGTTGTGATATTTTCCACCGAATTGGTATTCTTCTCATCACGGATACTGGTGATTCGAACCATCACCTCTGAAACATTCTTCACCTCCTCTTTAATTATCCGTTCCACAGTGTTTTGAATTTCTTCAGCATCTTCAACATGGGTACCAGGATGTACATACAGCTTCAAGTCAACTACCATAAAGGCTCCCATTTCACGTGCACGCACGTCTGAATAGCCTTCCACACCCGGAATAGTTTCCAACGTGGAATTCAGTTTGTCAATCACTTCCGTTGGAATTCGGTCCACAAGGGAGCACACAGACTCATATAAAATTTGCAAGCCAATATAGAAGATCATCAGAGCTACAACCAATCCTGCTATGGGATCAGCATAAGGCCAACCCCAGAGAAGGGTAATACCTGTTCCAATAAAGGCAACGACAGAAGAAATAGCATCTGTACGATGGTGCCAAGCATTCGCAATCACAACATTGGATTCGATTTTCTTACCAACTATATAAGCATACCAGTACAATGCTTCCTTCACAATGATGGAGATGAGAGCAGCCACGGACGTATACCACTCCAGAGGCTTACTTTCGGGGTTCTTCATCTTTTCAATACTCTCAACACACACCATTCCTCCAGCAGCTATTAACATCAATGAAACGCCAATAGAACCAATCATTTCGACACGTCCATGGCCATAAGGATGATCAGAGTCAGCAGGCCTCTGAGCAATGCAATTTACAATAACACATATAATATCTGATAACAAATCACTTGCAGAATGATAGGCATCTAATGATTATAAGGACACAAAGAACTTACCTGCGATTAGAGACGAGGAATTACCAAAGTAACCAGCAATATACTACAACATGACCCAAACCGTTTATACGATACCTTTCCAATGGCAAGAAGAATGTTGAATACCATGGCAACATAACTAGTCATATTGGCAGCTCGAGCTCTTGCTTGAGGATCATATCGACTACATATAATATGACAGCTTCGCCGCCTACATATCACCCTTCTTGTAGGGAAGTGATTGTTCGCCTTGTTTAGAGGTGTCTTTGCCCACTTCGACCATTTCGACAGAGACGGACTCCGGTTTTGTATTTTCACTCATTCTGTTCCACCTATAAGACTATACAAGTCTTTCTAAAAGAAGAAATGACTACAACACTCAAAGGGGAACCAAAAAGGTCGAAGAATGAAACGGTTTTTGAACCTTTATTCGATTGGAATTCGATTTGACAATTCGTTGTGTATCATAGCTTCCTCTTTTTATCGAAATATCGCTTTCTACAAACTATTTCTTCCTTATAATTCATTTCTAGCGTGTAAGAACAAATATACACCCAGTAAACCAATTAAACGATCGTTTCACTTTCCTCAATCACTTCTCCTTCCACATAACTCACTCTAAACATCGTTTCTCTGTTTCATTCCTACTCTACAGCCATCT
>NW_014569388.1:0-24586 GCF_000743755.1 Blastocystis sp. subtype 4 | reverse complement strand
CATACTCTCCACAAATACGAAGCTCCTGGTCCAGACGCTCGCGTTCATAAGGACGACGGGGAGTACTGAAAGTAAGACGATCTAATAGGAGATTAGAAACAGTTACAATACAACATACGCCATTTACACTACAACAATGAAATTCACGACTTATTCATATCACAATACTTACAGTTTCTGTGATGGGCACAAGTAACCATTGTAGAGACTCAATTTCTATGGAATCGATGAATGGAAACGATGGAACACGACGGAATCTGGTTAACATGTTTAATTAGACAATCTCTATACCCTGTACAATTTACAACAAACAGGAATTGTAAGCCAAAAAGGATAATATAACAGAAAAGAGATGAACTACTCATATTGCTTTGATTTTCGAAGGAATTGAGCAGGTCGAGAGTCTTTGAGGATCTGCGAAGAAGCCTTAGCAAAAATGTCAGATCCTTTCTAGATATCACCGAATGACCCAAATTCTACTCGAAAGAGCGTGTTTCGCATCACTTCTCGTTCTCGCTGAATCACTCGCTTTTCAATTTCAAGGTGGTTATTAAGTAGCTAAAAGTTTGTGTTTCTCCATTGGATATATCTCGACGTTTTCTTCGATCCTCTTCTTCTCTTGCTTCAAACGCATCACATTTCCTCTTCAAATCCACGTATTGTCGCTCCTTCTCCTCTATTATACTTTTATATTCTTCCAATTCCGCTCTCAGCGAACTCAATTCCTACATCACATTCCTTCTTCACAAATACTTTCTCCAATGTTTCTTTCTCTCCTTTCTGATTTGTAACCACTTCCTGCAGATCTGCAATCGTAGTAGTGTGCATCACCACTTCCTTCTCTTTTTCCTCCAATTTCTCACTTAAGTCTACAGTCTCCTGAAGTCGTGATTTGTACTCTTGTTCTAAAGTCCTTTTCCCAATCCTGTATTCTTCCTCCTTTCCTTGCAATTGCTATACTTAATACCCACATTCTCACTCACTTCTTCAAATTGCTTCTGTTGTTTTTGTAGTCGTATTCGTAACTCACTATTCTCAACTATATAACCACGGATTTTCTCTTTTAATGATTGTTCATTCGAGGGTTGGTCACGAAGTAATACAGACAACGGTGCTCCTTCAACTTGAACAGAGGGAGTCTCTTGAGTAGCTGAACGTAATCGAGTAAGTTTCAATTCTATTGATGATCCCCTTCTCATAGTAATACCTTCCGTTAATCGCTTCGATTCCTCTTTAGTCTGGTCCACTTGCTGTTGCAAGGACTCTCGTTCCATCATTATCTAGAATTCATCCCTTCATTCCTCCCTTACTGCATCCAATCGACCCTTCAACATACCTACTTCTTCTCTCAATCGTTTCACCTCATTCACTGCACTATCATCTACAGCCGTATGTTGGAGTGTTTCTAGTTGTTCCTGCAGAGATTCATGCTACACTTAACTCATTCTATCACATTTACATCCTTCTTCAATTGAGCAAACTGTGTCTCCACAGCACGAAGACTCTCCACACGCTGCTTTAGTGCTTCCATCTTCTCTGTTGACTTGGTAAGATATTCCTTTTCTGATGTCAACAGATCTACTTCACTCCTTAACTTCTGTAATTCCTTCTCATACTCAGCAATCATCTTCTGATATCGCCGAGTCTCATCCTCTTTGCTCGTTCTCAAGAACTCCGCCTCTTGAATATAATGGGCATTCTCCGACGAATACATCTCTACCTTCTGTGTTAATTGCTCATTTGTCTCCTGTAAACATCGGATTTGTTCTGTGTACTTCTCGGTAGTCCCTTCTACTTCCAGACTTAATCGCCGTTCCTGACCCTCCAATCCATTTACCACTTCCTTCTGCATTGCCACTTCCCTCTCCAATCGCATCACCTCTTGCTGGAGTTCATCACGTTGTCGACGAAGTAATTCCGTTTCCTCTTTCTGGGCTGTTAGACTCTGTTGAAGCGTCAGAACACGCGATTCCAGCTCGTGTATTTCCTCTTCGAAATGAGAACGAAGTTGTAAACGTGAATTGTCGATATCCAGTGAATCCTCTTCTGTTGGTATAAGACGGTTGTTGTACAGCAATTGAGACTCCTCCAAAATTGAATGAACTTCAGAAATCGCACTTTCATTCACATCATCCTGTGGGAAGGTGTTAAGAACCGTCTCAATAATGAGTTGAAGGTAGAATTGGGTATTAGAAGAGAGAGTTAGAATGGATTGAATGTATTCCGTCTTCTTTGCGCTAAACAGAATGGTAGTAATCACCCATCGTAGAATCAATACCAACGGATCTTTATTTCCCCTAAAGATCAATCAAACAGAAATGATTAACGAAAAAAAGATGTCATCAATAGGAATATTGGATTCCAACTCCCACCCTTTTGTACGGTCATAGTATCGCACAATAGCCTGGATAATATCTTCCAAATTCAATTTGCAAGCTTCATCGTCATGTTCCGTATTCCTTCTTGGAATGATATGAAATTCCAATGGATCACTACGAATCGCATCAATAAAACAAAATATCAAACGTACATGTCATTCAAGATTGTTGAAATGGCTAATCCATCCTTTAATTGCATAAAATCTGTGTATTTGGCTTTCATACAAGGACAAGCATTCACCTAATCATAATTCAGACCATCTTTGGTAACCCATTCCAACAATGCAGCTGGCTCGTTTGTTTCGATATCTCTGTTACCTCGTTCCATGAAACGGAATCTTCTATCAATAGGTCAAAGAAACTCGCAAACGATTGTCGATTTAAATAAGGTAAACGAAACGCTTTTCACACAAACAACCAACCAATGCAAGCACATAATAGTATACAATATCTATCCTCCAAGAGACCCCAAAGACTTTTCAATTTCCTCGATGCTTCGTTTCAGCGCCACTTCAAATTCGCGCACTCTCTCATCAACAACAATCTTATCGTCTTCATCTGATGACTCTACTTGTTTGTCTTCATCCTGTTTTGGGGATTTGTACATTACTCCTTCTTCCTCCTTTCCAAAGGAGCAATCTGCATCTCTCATATCAATTACCATTACTGTGATCTATTATTCATCTCTTCCTCCCACACTAACATTGTCCATCGATTGTTGCTGAACAGCATACTCTGCTAACATCCGTGCACACTCACTCATCGACTTCTTCTACTCTCACACTTCACTCTCATTCTTACCTGATGCACATACGACTGAAGAAGCATCGCCACTTCTGCATGATCCAACACATCCCACAGACCATCCGAAGCCAATACTAGGAAACACTCCTTCCCTGTCAATTCATAGTAGTTCACTGTTGGCACATTACTCACATACGGTCGTAACGAGAAGTCACCTAAAGCACGCGTCACTGCAAGAACCCCTTGGACACGTAATACGCCGTATTGGATGATGCGTCCTCCTAATAGTTCCACTCGCTCCTTCTCACTTGGGTTGGAAGGCTTATGATCAGCAGTGAGGTCAAAAGATTCTGTTGTTGTAATCATCACAGCACGACTGTCACCCACATGAGCAGTAATTAGTTGCTTCTGCTTCTTGGCTAGGAAGACTGAGACCACCGTTGATCCATCATCTATATCTTATTCGAATACCAGAGAATACCTTTTGTCACGGCATTCCGATAGCGAGCATCACATAGCTGAAAGCCATTGACAATATCCATCTCACGTAGAAAACCTGAAGTAGATCGCTTATCACCTTTTCGGAAACTACCAGAACGAGAGCATTTGGTAGAGTCCTCTTTGTAAGGAGATGTGTTGATGGAGTTTTCAATGGCGGAATGCAAATAGTTGGCACAGAATCTGTAGATAAAGTTACCATAGTAGGCGTACTGCGAACACTTGGAACCACCATGTCCATCAAAGACTGCATAAAAAGAAACATCTTCATCTCCATTGAATGTTCCAACAGTACAATAGCGATCCTCTTGATATGGACGAGCATTCTACTAGTGATCTTCGCCAACTATCATGACTTGAACAGTAGCCACATAGTATGGATATACAACTGATTTCTTGTTGATTTCGGGACACGTCCTACAATTCAGTACTTGAGAGAAAATGGCACGCTTTGGCTCCACCCGATAGAGACTGCTCAATGAACTTTGATGCACTTATACTACAATAAATGAAGAAACAAAGACCAACTGCTTCCCAAAATAGGTAGACACTAAAATGACAACGAATGTAATCAGAGAAGCGATAATAACATACTTCCATCTACTCAAATCAAATCAAATTCCAAGAGAAACGTCATATAGACACTGATCGGGTTCTCTTCATCATATGTTTTTGTCTGGAGGAGTGTAATTAATGTAACATTCATTCTACAGCAGCCACAGAAGAAGGACTGTTTTTCTATGTGTGCAGAATTTGGTCCAATTTCTTTCATTCAATACTCACAGATCTTGCTACAGAACAAACAATCCACCCGTAAAAAGACTATCAAACAAAGTTACATCCCCTTTCGTGCACGATCGAGAATTCGGTTAATGTCTTCCCAATCCTGTTCCGAGCATTCTCCTGTAACACAGAAGCTCATCACCAATCTATCTCGCAAGACTGCCAGCTTCTTTTCCTTGGACACCAAGTACGGAGCAATCCAATTCATAAAGATCTATCTATTAGAGATAAAACGCTCTACCATACAATTGCAAACGAAATCAACGCAAGGATGACAATTATCAACTTTAATACTATGAACAGCCACCGGTCTAATCTTATCACAATCTCAGAACGAATAGTACATTTTGGATCTTTTTCCACATTGTAGGATTTACTTGAAGTCTTTGTTATTACTGGCTCCTTCTTTGGTATCTACATCATATCACTTATACAAATAAAAACATGTCCCTTATCAGTGTTTTCCTTCTGTTCATCGGCAACACTTCCTCGTTTTCTTAGTTCTTTGAATAACATTCCATCCATTCGTGTTACCTTCCTCACCAGTGTTCATATAGTTACGAATAAGTGAAGACAGTTTCTCAAAAACACAACATGGACACCAATCACGGGAATTGGGCGGAATTGACGGAACAGTATTCTGTATGAACAACTCGCGAATCAGTCGTAAATAATGACAATGAACATAGCAGAGATATGCAACAACATAGATGAATGATCCATCCTATCTTCATCCCTTTCTTTCTTCGTTGACCGATTGGTAGTTTTGTAATTATAATGTTTGGAAATGGAATTGCACTAGTTACAGGTGCTGCTGGCGGTTCAATTGGATGAGTGTGATCATGGATAGGATTGGGTCGAGCTACAGCAGTCATGCTTGTAAATCGTGGTATGAAAGTGGTTCTTGCAGATACTGTGTTTGAGAAGTACAGCACTGTCAGAGAGATGATCCCTCTGCTAAGGGATCCTAAGAATTCTCTCTTCCAACCGATCAACACTATTGAATCTGATAGTGTAAATAAGGTTCTGGATGCAACTGAAGAGAGATTTGGTGGTCCTCCTTCACTGGTCGTTCACTGTGCAGGTGTAACTGCATCTCATTCTGTTTTGTTGGATATTGTAGATTATCTATAGTTATTTGATGAACACGGAGTTCACTCTCTTAATCTGTTCGAACGCGTTCTCAGTATCAACACAAGCGGCACATTCAACGTCGCACGACTCGCTGCCCAACGGATTCGGACAATCAAACCAGTGAAAGGAGGAGAACGTGGTTTGATAATCACCACTTCAAGGTTGGAAAACCACTTTTGTACCATATAGTATGACAGGATATGAAGGAGGAGCCAAGCAGATCGCGTACAGCACTTCCAAAGCTGCAGTGATCGGAATGACCCTTCCATTTGCTCGAGCATTGGGCGAATATGGAATTCGATTTAACAGTATTGCACCTGGGATGTTTCTGACACCCATGCTGGAAGGATATGAAGAGGCTGTAGAAGCACTGGAAGAACTCATTCCATTTCCCAAAAGATTAGGTACTGCGAAAGACTTCACCAGAGCTGTGGAGGTAAGTATTCATCTAGAAGTGACAAGTAGTTTCTTATGGATTGTTCAATGGTAAATGGAGCAGTAATTCGTGTTGATGGAGGATTGAGAGCTTAAGAAGCTGTTTGTTTAACAGAGAAGTACCGCGGTTTTATCTATTAATTCATTTTGAACGTGAGAAGTCCACCTTATATTCTGATTTTTGGTAGTACCACTCATTTGAACGTTAAGAATTAGATAGTATATTGTCTCTGGGATGAATACGGGAGTACTTCCAAATCAGTATATGACGAATCAAAATTTGGCTCAGATTCCTCAGCAATACCAATTTCAACAAGTAGGAGAGAGGAATTCCTATCTAGGATATAGATGAGTATATCAAACCCTTCTGTAGTGTCAACTTCTCGTATAGATCAGTTTTGGCAAAATATCCCATTTGAATTGACAGATTCGAAGAATACCAGTGAACGACACCATGAACTTCCTATGGCTCGTATTAAGAAGATAATGAAGATGGATGACTCAGTGCAACAATGTGTAAGAATAGGGAAAACTGATAACCTAGATGATTGGTTCGGAAGCGCCTGTTATTGTGGCCAAGGCCTGTGAAATATTTATTCGAGAATTAACGCTTCGTGCATGGGAACATACAGAGGAGAGCAAGCGAAGGACTTTACAAGTGAGCATTGTTAGCAGAACATGAGGTATAGAAGGTGGATATAACAAATGCAGTGGGTAAAAACGAGATGTATGACTTTCTGATCGATATTATCCCTCGCGAAGAGCAGAATGTAGATACGAATACTGAGAATAATCGAGTTATGGGTCTAAATCAAATGGTATTCTTTTATGTACTATAGGTGATATGAAATGATACATAGCCTTCAAATAACCCTACGCCAATGGTTGATACCCCAATGCAGCAAGTGCCTAATCAACTCTCTTCTTATATGCATTCAAACCAATCCGCTTATCCTCAGCCAATTCCTCCACCAATTCCTCAGGTACTTACACAACAATCTCATTCTTACGCACAACACGTTCCACAGAATGGAACCAATTATGTTTATGTGAATGATATGCAACAAGTTCAGCCTGTACAGAGTAGTGGTATGATGAATGCTCCAATGATGGGAATGGTAGGGGGAAGGAGAGGAATTGAATTGTAGTATGGATATTCTGAGAATTAGTCTGTTCTTTATTTATATGATGTTTGTTGAAATCTATTGTTTTGCCAGCTGTGAGGAAATCGAACAGTTATGTAGAATGACAAAATAGACCCTATTTCTGTTATTGTATTGAAAACTCAAAGAATGAGTCATCACTATATTGTCTCAGTTCAGCAGCCTTCAACAGTCACACATTGCATCAAGGGGCACTTTTTATCTCCTTCCAGCTTGGATGTGATTGTGGCAAAAGTATCCAAATTAGAGTTGTATTCCGTTTCGGAATCTGGACTAAGTCCCGTTTATGAGGTTCCTATCTACGGAAGGATTGCTGCTCTCTGCAAATATTGCTCTTCACGTAGGTTTCTTCCATTTTGTTGTTTATTGTAGCTGGAGAGAAGGAAAATATTATCATATATACCGATGACTACTTTTTCACCGTTTTATCGTGATGAATGAAAGGAGGGAATTGATTAGTAGATGCGATCATAGCAAGGGGAAAATACTTACGGTTGTCTGTGGAAACATTCGGAATAAGACTGGTCGATCTGTGGATATATCTTTCAAATCTTAAAAATTCTACTTCCTTAATGACTACTCAGATTGTATATGTCTCGTAGATCCTTCAAATCGTGTTTGTCTCCTTCATGTGTATATTGGAAGTGTGAAGGTCTGTCTAGGCATTTAAATGAACTTGTAGATTATTCCTTTGACGAATGAATTCAACATCGCTTTCAGAGCCTTTGACATCCATATCCCCGAGTTAGGAATTCGAGATATTCAATTCTTACCTTCTTCAGGCCAGATAATTCGATTTGCAATTCTCTACGAGTATCGTGGACAAAAACACTTGAAAGTTTATCAGTTGGATGTCTCTAACAAGCAAGTTACAGACAGTTCTCCTGCTTTAACTTCTGTAGCAATACCGGACACATCAAGTGCCATCGTTCCAAGTACCATTTCGAGTATTGTTTTACCATAGCTCAAATTTCTGACCACATTGTTGTTTGCTCAAATTCCACAATCCAGTTTTATGAGTAGATGTACATCAAGTCATTAAATCATAGTATCTCTGGAATGCTCGTTAATCATTGTAAAGTCACTATGGAGGGTCCAATCATCTGGGATCAAATCGAAGACGATAAGTACTTGTTATGCGATCATCGCGGTTTAATCTCACTTTTGGTGGTTGAGTCTGATCGCATTCGTTGTTCCACACTTGGTCGAGTCGAATCTACTTCTGTGATTCGTTATATTGATAATCGTGTGATCTATACAGGCAGTTACAGCGGTCCTTCACATCTTCTTCGGATCCTCTCAAATCGTCTCGAACCTATTACAGCCTATAATAATTGTGGTCCTATCATTGATATGGTGGCTGTGGAAGGAGGCACAAAAGAGGAGATGCAGTTGTTAGGAGCAGGTGGATATGATGCAACTTCAGCTATATTAGAAATTCGAAGTGGTGTAGAATGTCGAATAATGAGTGATGAAACGGATTCTCAATCAAATCGACAGTTACCACAGTATCTTGGTTATTGGCGAGATGGAGGTTGAATTACTAAGAGTGGATAATAAATAGAGAAGGATCGATTGATTGTCTCGTATCCTTCTATTACACAGTACTATGATGTTATGAATGATAAGTCAGTATACTTATTATAAGTCAGTTATAGCATCACTCCTTCTTCTATTCCTGCTTCAGAAGATGTAGTGTTGTATCATTATGATTATCATGATCTTCATATCACTGTACACACTCATCATATTCAGTTGAATTCTCTTTCCATTCCTCAATCTACTCCTCTTGTGTTGGCAGCTGCATCAAAGCAATTCCTCCTCACTGCCACTCGTACACAAGTCTCATTATATCAGATAGAACCTTCCTCGTTAAATTTACTCCAATCACATCAAACTACTTTTGATGTTAGTGCACTGAGTATCGTTTCCATGAATGAAACTCCCATATATTGTATATGTGAATGGATAACAAACAGTGTATCGATATACATGGGAGACTCTCTCTATCAAACATATTCATTCCAATCTCCAATATTCTCCTGTATTTTGACACTAATTCCATTTGATAATCAATCATTACCATATCTCATGCTCTCTCATATTGATGGAGTCATTCGTGTTTTCGCCTTGACTAATAAGACATGGAAAGAGGAGAAATCATTTCATATTACTAAATACGCTGGTACTTGGATTCCTTCCACAGATCCTTCCATATTGCTACTTGCTGGTTTTAAATCCTGTTTCCTCTATCGAAAGAATGCATCCTGGTTGTACGTATAGTGGTTCATATTGATCATAGTCTCGCTCTGCTTGATTATGCTCCTCTCTCTGCATGTGTGGCCTTGCCAGGCTCTGAAGATGATCATCGTTATCTCCTCGTCAATACAAACACAGCAGCACTGGAAGCAGCTGAGATTGATGATGTTCGCAGTGTTCACATTTGTCGTGTTCCTCTTCATAATAATTGTGTGGCCATTGCATCCCAATCTACAACTCATTCTGCTCTCTATCTTAATATCCCTGAAGCTGCTAATACCAGTGAGCGTGCTGAGTTAGCTCTCGTTGATTCCACTTCGCTTACCATACTCATGCGTCTTCCTCTCAAACTCACAGAATTCCCTATTGCTGTGACTTCTGCACCTTTGTATCAGCTGCCTGCTCCCTCACAAGAGAATCAGACTGAGTTCTACGTCGTTGGCACAGCTCTTATGTTGCCTTCGGAGAGTGAACCTACTGCAGGGCGTCTACTGATCTTCCGAGTGGAAGGAGAAGGTAACAAACGCCAGTTACAGCTGGTATGTGAACATTCTGTGAATGGGGGTTGTTTAGCAGTGAGTGCATTTCAAGGAAAGATCATAGCAGGAATCAACAGTGAGCTTCAAATATTTGACTTTGATCCTGTGTCGCTTTCAATCCAGATGTTATGCAAACGTGCTGATAACGTGTGTATTACAAGCTTATCCGTGGATTCGCAACACGGTACAGTGGCTGTAGGAGATACTCTACGAAGTGTCTCTATGTACAAACTTACAGTGGAATGTGTCTGTGGGAGACAATGGGCTCAATTAGAATATGTGGCTGGTGAAATGACACGGCGGAATATCACTGCATTAGATCGTGTTCCTGAACAGTCTGATAAGTTGGTAGTAGGTGATGCGTATGGGAATGTGTGTATAATGAGTGTGATTGAAGATACTGAGATTGATCGAACGAATCCTCAGAAGCATGTGGTTGTTCGTGAATGGTTCCATCTGGATGACCAAGTGAATCGATTTGTTGCTGTTTCTCTCTTCCGCTCAGGATCTCAGAGTAATGATAAGGCAGAATTAGCTCTGACCGATGAAGCTCATACCGAATCAGCTATTCAATTTAACATGGCATTTTGTACTGTAAGTGGTCAAATTGGTATAATTGGAATAATCAGTGATGAAGAGTATTCGATTCTTCATTGCATTGAGCAGACGATGAATAAGGTGAGAATAATGATTGAGACTAATTACTAGCTTATTACGCCTGTGGGTGGATTGAATCATACAGTTTGGAGACAGACAGGAGCGCCATTCACTGTGAAGGATATCGAGTACTGTATTGATGGAAATTTAGTGGAAATGTTCTTGGAGATTGGGGAAGACACAAAGAGTATGATTGTGCAAGAAGTAAATGAAGTAATGAAGAAACAATATACTGTCAAAGGTATGACGAATTACATTCAGGATATTCGTACTAAACATTACAGTGTTTGTTACAACAAACAAATAACTGGATCCATTCAAAGAAACCAATTGACTCCAGATCTGAACGAAGAAGTTCTATCTTATCTTTCTCCATACGATGACTATATCTTATTCTCCATAAATCTCCCTTACCCCAGCAATCTGCAAGGACCATTATCGATACCCAAGTACTCCCACACAGTCTTAATGATAGTTATGGAATCCACTCCTTCACCATAACGATTTCCAGATTGGTAGGCAATTCGACTGAAGGCTTGGGCATGTTGCATCTCCTTCTCTATTGTCGTTCTGTCGTTCTTAGCATAGGCGTTCAGAATCCGATCATACACACGACCCATCAGACTGAAGGTGGAGCCGACGAAACCGCAACAACCAGTGGCTAAAGCGGCTGCCATTGCATCCTCACGACCCATCAGAACGCAGAACTTACCATTACAAGCATTAATACATAGACCCATCACGAAACTATTGTAGTCAGTATATTTCATTCCACAAAGGTTGGGAATACGCTCTGATGCCAATTCGAAGAAACGGTTGATAGGGTATGGAGTATAATTAATAACGTCCAGATGATAGTAGAAGAGAGGGAGTTCGGGAACGGCAGAGGCCACATCTGCTACCCACTGAACCAAAAGATCCAGAGAACGAGGAGGGAAGAAACGAGGAGGAACCATAGCTACTGCATCTGCACCGCACTTCTAACCATAAATCAAGAGTGATTCAAGTACAGCAGCATGTCGCATGAGATCTTGAGCTACCGACAAAACTTCATGACCAATATGAATAATTACGCAAAGGCCATATTTGTGACCAACAGTAATCCACTTTTCTGCTAGCTATTGGTAATTCTACCATTTTACTGTTTACCAATTTTCTTTCCTCGACAGAAAGCAACATAGATTCTCCCGTCGTTCCGCAGACAAAAGCGCCATTGACATGGGTTTCCACAAGATGTTTTGCTGTTGGTTCTACAGCGTCCAGATTCAGGGAAAGGTCATCATTCATGGGGCTGTGAACGGCACAGCACAAACCTTGGAAAGTGAAGGTTGAGGGATCATTAGGGACCATCATTCCAAACTAGAATTGGAATCAAAATAGCATGTATACAGTACGAGCATTGGTGAACTCCGTCTTCATGGCGAATAAAAGTCAAAGAAAAAGTGGAAACTTCGCAGCTGATTTAACAAACACATTGAAACTCACTCAAAAGGAAATATGCTACAAGAAGAAAAAAACTAGTCGTCTCCAAAACTCAATCGTCGATGACTTTTTAGAAGCTAGGTTTCAATCTCTCTCCCAAGAGTTACCTGAACATCTGTATATATGGAATCGTCCGACTTTAAGAGAATTGGAGTTCTACAGTGATCGGGTGACAGAAAGCCTGTTGCGCGGTTTGTACTACTTGTTATCCAAATAATCAATTCATACATATATTGACTATTCTTTCTTCCATAATAATCCGTGAGTACTTCGGTTCGATAGGCTGCAAAAGCAGGAAATACAGAGCTTAAATTCGTGCAGTCCAATGAACTATTCTTTATTCTCTCTTGCTGTTCTTACAACACATCAAGATACTCAACAATTAGTTTAGCAACATTGTCAGGTAAAGAATTCATAGGAGAATCCTGAAGGTGAAATAACGAGTTCGCACTTACTATGTCAGCAAGAGGGATTACCTCTTTCCTATTCATATTATCTGGTTCTGGACCCATGTTTTTAATGTGTGCAACATTCGGTTCTGTAGCAACTGCTGGCAATTCGAGGAGTACTAGCTGTCGTGAAGAATTGACCGGTTTCCTCTTTTTTATGTGTAGATTCATTCGAGGATCCTTGCTTTCTAGCGAATGATCCATCTCTTTCGTAAGCATAGACATGAAGAAAGAAAGATGACACACCAAAAGAATTTCTATCTATACACATTAGAAACAATAATAAATCATCGAGTACCAGAATATGCAGTTTGAATTCTGTTGACGCGAAACAATCAACTCAAGCCTCTCTTCAGAGTCAAATCAAATATATGCACCGATGCAACCAAGAATTACCGAACTCTTGCAGATTTGATCACTTTCTTTACAAAAAGAGAATTGAATATATGGGTCGTTTAAATCATACAGGGCCTTTCTTTACTTTATAAATTCTGATATAATAGGAGTTATTAAATCAAATAGGGCCCTATTCTTACATTCTTTATTTTCAATTTCAAATTATCTCCAAGCCTATGTAATGATAAGTGATCCTGCATATGGGATTTGAGAATACGAAGTGGGTTCATGTCAACGGAAGAGTGATGATAGGATTAGATGGCGAATACTCTTTCACTGAATAGAAAACAAAGATACATCTTCTAAAGGAACAATAAACCACTTGTTACCATGAAAATAAGTAATACTCGATTACCTTCTTCACAATAACTTGATTACTTTTGCGTCGTGACAATACGCGGTTGGATCCAATTCATATACAGTATGCATTTTCACTTCCATATCAGGAATCGATTCAATCGGTTTATCAACAAAGTATGCCATGATGATACGAATTACTGCCTAAATATCACTAATAATCTCGATTCTTACCACATGACCAACAATCAGGACACTATCTCGACATCCCACAATCTTCATCAAGACTTGATTGAGTCTCTCTTTCACATCAATATATGATTCTCCATCAGGATAACGGTATTCTAATTTGTTTCTTTCACGTTTAGCATACTCATCAGGAAAATGCCTTCGGATTTCCTCATATGTCATTCGCGAATAGTCTCCTCCATTCAACTCCCTCAGTAAATTGCAATATTCAACCTACTAATCACTTCACTTCTCCATACTAACGTTGAATTCCTTAGCTAATGGATGAACCGTTTGAACCACTCGTAACGACTTATCACACATAATTGTGATGGAGCGACTCTATAGATCAAGTAATAATATCATAATGACATTCTGATTGTGAATGAATTGATACAAAGCTTCACTAAATCGCATTCCATTCTCATTCAGAGGAGGATCTCCTCCCAAAATGCCTTTCAATGTAAAATTTGTTTCCCCGTGAACACATAACCATATTTTCCTTGGTACCAAATGTGTATTCAAAAGATAGGAGACAACATCACTTTCTAACACTCCATTACAATGATTAGCAATAATATATTCGCCAACATTGAATAAACGAATGTAAGATTGACTTCGATCTCGAGTACGATCCAGAGGCTGATAATTCTTCTTGTAGTTTTCTAAACGCATCTGGAAGTCTTCTAAGGCTTCTTCTCTTGAGCGGTTGCGATAATCTACACAGTCACCCTTACCTCCGATAATTCACCTGGAGAATTCAACTTCATTTCACAGTTCTTGCGGATCAATTCTTCATCATTGCAAACACTCTCCAAGAATAATACACGGAAACCAGCTTCTGCACAACGACTTGCAATGTAACTTCTATTGCTAAGTACTTAAACCAGTTTCTACCTTCGCTCCACATTCGAATTTGTAGCATCAAACAAACCCACATCTCCTCCACTCTCAAGAAACTCAAAAAGTGCTAAGAATCAACTCTCAATTTCAATCATCACCATCTAGGGCCATCATCGCATACTTCGTTCTCAAGGCCATAGCCTCCTTATTGCTAGGATCGAAGAATGAAGAGGATTCCCCAGTATGTCCTCCCTAAATCGAATTGAATCCATATTCATACCACACGACGATAATCGCCAGCATTGAAAACTGATGTCTTGAATCCTTTCCAATTGAGGTAACGATGCAACATCTTGGAAATATAACTCTTTCCTGTCGCCTAATCCCTCACTTCTTAATTACATCTTTACAGGAAGACCGATCATCACAATCACTGTCTTTTTGTCCACCAACTCAGAACTCATAGGTCTCTCCAACACCTCTTCCATCAAACAAACTGATCAACTCCTACCACATTCGGAAGGAGAACGAATATGCTTTCGACAATCGTTAGCAGAGAGTCCAACTCCTTCCATGAATACTTGAAGCAAATGACTATAAGACGATTCCCACGGGAATAAGTGCAATGATTCAAACAAAGTGACTATACAATAACTAATAGGTCTCCTTGACTATTTTTATTTCCTTCGTTCTAAAAATAAATCAAAGAATTCAATACAACATTTGCTGAGTAAACAAACACACTTCAAAACTAAAGGAACCACTTGCGTCTACCAGTCTCAATCTGCTTGTGGTTGAATTTCCATTCATATTCACCATTGACATTGTTAAAAGTTCCAACCTGTAACCATCGTGGTTTTAGCGTGAATCGTGGACCTAACTCTTGTAGACGAGCTTTCTTCTGATTTTCAAACACATATCGGTGTTGTCGAACCTATACCTCAGTCCCATTATACTTCCTAACAAAGATGTAATCTCGCTGATTATGGAATGTCACTACTCGTCTTCCATCAAACTGAGGTTGAGCTAGAGTAACACATAAACAAGACGGAATTACACGGATACATGGAACCGAAGAAGCGACCAAAGCGACGACCTAAACGTGTTGTGAAGTTATTTAAGATAAGTTCCGGATTGTGATTTGTTACTTCACCCACACCAGCAATATCTTCATGAGGAACAAAAGACATTACTTTGAACATAGCTGTTGGACCTTTACGCAAGTGACTGATGATAAGTCTATACGTTAACTAATGTCACAAATCTTACGAATTTACCTTCTTATCATGCTCACCAACAACAATCAGATGAGTAAACTCCTTTTCTCCAGCTTGTTTGCACATACTAATCAACGAATGCTTCTCTAACAATCAATTTAGTCATTATCTATGTACTGCGTTCATAGTAATATGCGTTAGGAATCATACCCATCAACTCACTAACAAACAAATAAGCCTCTTTACAAGGTCTTTCTCGAGTTGTAATCATAATCTTAGGAGTAATCTTGTGAGAAAAGTAAGGTTCAAACTCATCATCCTTCTCATCTGCATAAACCTCATCATCTTGTTGCGTAACGATTGTATCATCGTATTCACGGTTATCTTCCTGCATTTTGGGCTTCTAAAAAGGTTATACATCAAGTTCGATAGGAAATACTTCTTTGGGAACTGCTTCTTCACCAAGCTCATCTCTGGCTTTGGCTTTCTTAACTCGTCGTTCCTTCTTTTCCAGCTTCCGTTTGTGCTTGATCTGCTGCCATAACCTCATCCGAGTTTGTTTGTTCTTGATGGTATTAATCGTCACTGCCTTCTTGGGTTCCTTATCCATTATCAGAGAGATTATGTGAGTCAACAAACATCTGCAAGGCTTTGATTTCCCCTTCGTTTCCCGCTCTCCCTTCTTTTGCTTCTTTTCTTTCTTTTCTGTACTTGTAGGGTATACATCCGATTTCTTCTCTTTTGATTTCTTGCTATCCATCTCTACCTTCTCTATGCCTTCTTCATCCACTTGGGCACCTGGAGGATAGTATCGTAGCTTTAATCCCGTTAGCTGAGCCACTGGAGGAAGATCTTTTCCAGCACCATCTTCTTTAGCATAAAATGAGTCGGTTTCTGGTGCTTCCTCAATTACTAACTCACGTACAAAGGGTTTTCCTATTCTATTACAAACCAAGAAACAAACCAACCAGGCAAAACACCCTTCTTATCGTCTTTATAAAAGAAGAATAATTGACATAACGCCTCAGAATCGCCCTCTTTCACCACATATTTCTTTCCACCCACAGTCATTTCTGATACAACTATATATCAAGATAACAACAGAAGACAAACAGTTACCATTCTTGAGATTCACTTGAATACTCCCCACCTCAGTCTCAGGAAACTACGGTTTTACAAATGCGAGATGCCAACTACATCCTTCGGAGCACGAACGAGCCACATCTCATTTCGCTTCTTGTTTACCACCTTTTCCGGAAGAGGACAAGTTCCCTCAACTTCTTTGAATCCAACGGGTGGAGTCACCTTACTGGACATAACTAAGTGGTGGAGAAAATGGATCAAGCCAAAAAGCCGTCTTGAGGAGTCATCATGAAACAAACAATATCCAACTACTTGAATAGCTGAATAAAGGACTCGATATCAGTTACTTCTTGTTTCTTATTCTCCAGGTTCTTAATGAGATATCGTTGATTCTGACAAGCAGGAAGTTCGTTCTCTCCAATTATAACAGCATAAAGCCAATTCTGCTCAACAACTTCTTTCACTGCCTTACTCAAACTTCCATTCGAATATACTTGACTACAAGGAATCAATCTCTTCCGAAGAAGGGAAGCTAGAAGAGTAGATTGCTTCACAACTTCATTATTTCCCGTATCCAAAGCAATCACCTACCATTCACCTCCCCAATGTTTGATTACTCCTACTCCTTTTCGAAACTGTGGTTTCTGGATTCTTGACAATAGCATACAGCGTTCTATACCAGCAGAAAATCCAATACAAGGAAGAGGACGATTGAAACCCAATGTCCTTGCTAACCCAGAATAACATCCTCCTCCCTACACGAAACAAAGCACGAGAAGAAGTACAATCAGGGTATCATTTTCAGCTTTGTACTCAAATACAATATTATCATAGTAATCCAAACCACGAACTAAGTGATCATCAATACAATATGGAATCGAAAATTCATCCAATAGCTTAAGAAGAGCAACAAATTGCTGGAATAATGATGTCACAAACACTATTACCTGCTTAGATTCGTCTGACAAAAACTGACGAATTGAAGGAGCTTCTTTGAGAATATCTTGATCTGCGTTATCTTTACTGTCCAAAATGCGTAAGATGCTACCTCGATCGTAACGGTCTTGACTATCTTTGGATAAAGAGTCTCTATAGTGGCTCAAATACTCCTAAACTCAAATCAGTTTAAAAATAACACTTGTAAGGCAAGACGATAGGATTGCATCGTTTCTGCATTACCAAGAGAATTAATATGGAGAATATAGGGTTTAGAAAGAGAGAGTTTGTCTAAAATTGAGGAACAAAGCTGAAGGAGTTGGAAATCATGAATAGACGATTGACAATGAATAATCTCAACTCCAAACTGATGAAATTCTCGATATCTTCCATGCTGCGGTCGTTCATATCGATAAGCAGGCCCATACTATGAATCAATAGGCCCCTCTTCACCTACATAATAATACCCATTTGTTTTGTTGTAAATGCGTTCATTTAACACTGCTCGCATTATACTTGACGTGAATTCGGGTCTAAGACACAGTTTTCGCCCAGATTTGTCAGCAAATGTATACATCTCCTAAATATCAGAACTATTACAAATTAACACTTTTGATACTATATCACTTGAATCGCCAACTCCTCTCACAAACAACTCTTCTCTTTCGATAACTGGAGTATTGGTTAAGGAGCTGTAGTCATCAAAATAGAGGATATGTAACAATGGGTTCCAGACCATACAGTTCACATTCTGCTTTCATAATATCGATGATCTAATGTTTACTTCAATATCTGTATGCTCACCTGTGAAAACCGATATGCTTCAACACCCACCAAATCTCGCATCCCTTTAACTGCAGATAGGGTAGATATCCATCTCCGCTGAATCGCTTGCATAACGATTATACAGATGACAATGGTATAGAATCGGGGGTTTTTCTGGAATCGGTCAGTTTCGATGGTGGCGTGGAGTCAATTCGGTACATCGGAAAGCTCAAAGTACTGGTTGAATAAGGATGTCGAAGGCGTAACTACATCGTTGGCATCGCAACTCCTTCTTCTATTCAGTGTCTTAATGCTCACTGTAGGGATTTGGATTCCACTTGAGCTCCAGATTATCACTCTTCCGATCATCTTCTCTAATTCCTTGGTTCTCACCATTGCTCGTGCATTTGTTTTTTTGAACTATTTGATTTGTATTGTGTGCCATCTGTGCTGTAATGAAACGTGTTTTGGTCAACTCTAGGTGTGTTCACGAATCCAGGTGCTGTTCCTCATAATGCATGGCCTTTGGAACGAGCGATTGAAGAGAATGATAGCCTATTAATTCGCTGTGGGATTTGTGATGCATACAAACCAGCCAAGTCGCATCACTGCAGGTAGGCTCATTGTAACGTATTTAACGTAGGACATGCAATCGCTGCATTCTAAAAATGGATCATCATTGTCCGTGGATCAATAATTGTGTAGGGATGTTGAATACAAAGTACTTTGTTCTATTTCTGCTTTATACGTTTATTTATTGTGCATTTGCTTTTGTGTGTACCCTAATCAGTTTCTTTAATAACTTCCCGTTCGAAAGTGATTTGTGGTTGCTTGTGTGTACTATTGGATCTGCTTTTATGCTTCTATTTTCTGCTCTCTTTGGAGTCTTCTGTTTGATGATGTTCCTTGATCTTATAATCACAATTTGTAGCGGTCAAACTAGTATTTTTGAACACTATTCTTAATGGGATAGAAATTGACCGGAAGAAAGACGTTGTACTTGTCGATCGAGGTATTGCTACCAATTTAAGCGAAGTATTTGGCGGAGATGGAACTTTCTCATGGCATTGGTTGCTTCCTTTAGCACCTCAGTACATTGATTACACGTCTTTAGCTGAGTATTCATTGAATCCTTTAGGGAAACGATGGGTAGACATCAATTAGTATTACTTTGGTTGAATTCCTGTTAATAAACACTAAAATTGTCCGTATCAAACGAGGGACTCTCTGGCATTGGCATAACCAAATTTTGAACTGGAGGTTGCATCCATACCAACTGTCCGTTTGGAGCCATTACACACATCATCATTGGCGTTTGAGGCACATATCCCATTACAGGATAGTTCATGACAGAAGGATATACAAAAGGAGGGGCATTAGGAGACACCGACGAAGAATGAGGCACCTCTTTAGGAGGTCGTTTCGAACGACGTGTTGTCAGCACTAATGGATGACCAGAATGCTGTGTAACAGTTGGAATCGGAATCATATCGTTCAATGCAATACCCACTTCATACTCCTTCGGAGGGTTAACAGTAAGGTGTTGCAAAAGAGGATTATCAGAAGAGGATTCTTGTGAATTCGTAAAGGAAGAAGGACGTGGACCAGATAACGATGAACGCGATGTATCTGAGACAGAATATACTGAAGGAGTATTTGAAGCAGAACAAGGAATGGACAGAGGTGAGGAAGGAGAATTCGAAGTCGCAAACGAAGGACCAGGAGGTAATGAGGAAGATGCATT
The DNA here is from genome assembly GCF_000743755.1 of Blastocystis sp. subtype 4. NCBI lineage: Eukaryota > Bigyra > Opalinata > Blastocystidae > Blastocystis > Blastocystis sp. subtype 4. The sequence goes on along the minus strand of NW_014569388.1, from coordinate 4,556 downwards.
CATAACAGAAGAAGATGAAGCAACTGGAAGTAACGGAGATGGGGAAGAGACAGAAGATTCTACAGGCAATGGATCAGGAGACACACTCAATGGAGTCAGAGATACATCTGAAACGATTAATTCAGGCTTCTCTTTCTCAAATTCCAGACAATTTAATGGTTCCGTTTCGGTTCCGACTGAAGTCGAAATACTCATCACAGACAAACTGTCAACACTATTCTCACGTACAGACTCAACAAGCGATTCTTCCTTATTCTCTACAGGAAGAACTAGTTCATCACACGTTAATGATACACTGCCTCCTTCAATTCCCATTACCACCTGTGTCAAATCCCTCTTCAATCCTTCTGATACAAACCACTCTCCATTCTCCAAACTCACAGCATATTGATACACAAATCGTTTCAAACCTTTATTTTTCTCTATCCATCATTTCTCTGTTTATCTCTTACTGATTCCTACATTCACAGTTAGCATCCGACTCCAACACATCTCATTCTCTTTCATCATCCGCCATCCACAAACACATTGCTTCTGTAGTTGAATTGTCTCCATTCCATCCCGATCCACAGCTTGCGGAACAGTATTCATGATCAGATAAATGTCTCCTTTCACATCTTGAACCATAACAGAGAACCGAACACATACAGGAGCTCTTGATGGAGTCGTTGACGAAACAATTGTTGATGTCCTCATGGATACCTTCTTGTTTGATTTTGATAACCGAGGAGTCTGAACAACACAATTCACACTCATCGAAATCTTCTGTTGATTGACTGTCTTACTCTTCTCTAGAGACAGAAGTGATTCTTTGGGAATAGGAGACATTTTCACTCGTTCTACACGAACACTATCATTCCTTGATCCAGCATACAATACAAAGAGCAATCCGATCCATCTACACTCAACTCTTCATATTAAAAATACATTACTAGAAGCATGATAAATGACAACTGATCACTGTTCAGTACTCTTACTGTCCAATGAATTAACCACTCAAAAGATGAAACTGATTGCATCGAAGAAACTGCTTCAAAGGTTTCAGCTGACTTGATTAAAACATAGAGTAATTGTTCCTCATAGTACTGAATGATCTGAAGTGATTCTGTCTTTGCCGGTAATGTCAACTGTAACTGTTGTAAGATGGATCGATAACACTGCTCCGAGCTATTTGTCATTTGAAGAATCATTATTACTGTTGACAACGGGAAATTACATCCATTGCAATCACAGTAAGCTGTAGTGAGAATTGACTTTGAATAGGTGCTTGAGCAAGATAATGAAGCAATGCCTCTGTATCCGTGGAGAAGGAAAAGTACAAGTATAACACTTGAAGAAGGTGCCAAAAGGCAATATCCGCAGTACGAGTACTTGGAGAAGGAATGAAAGAAAAATAAGGAGTCTGAGTCTGATTCCTAAAGCGATACCATAATTGCTTATAGAAGAATGGACTATTTAATGTTTGTTCTAACAGACCTTCACTTTCATTCACTCTCCCATAATTTCGAAGAATAGATATAACATCACTTCGACACAATAGAAATTCATCCACCTACATAAGAATGATTCAAAAAGAATACAAAAGTAGGATTTACTGTATCCAACTGATCACAAGCAGCACATAACTCAGAAACAGTTCCATTAACATCTTTATCACTGTACGCAATACGGGCATCCAGAAAATGAAGAATTGAACCACGAAGCGACACACCAAAGACCTACATTGAAAACGAATTCAATACATTACATCATTACCAAGTCTTTCGATTCCTGTTAATCGAGAAATAAGGACAAGATCCTCCCTCACAGAATCGAGATGCTGAGATTCATAGTTGGTAAGTACATCAAGCAACTTCTATAATGTGATATTTCGAACATTCTTTTACTCTAGACAACATAGGATCATCATATAGAAACGGACAACTACTGAATTCTAGAATGAGAAGTCTACGACAATCATTACACCAACATCAGGACTACAAAAATGGAATGAAGAAAGACATTCTCGAATGCTAGAATTGCTACACTATTCTATTTCTAACCACTATTCCTAGCCTTCAGTAAAATTCTGAAGCAATTCGATTCGTTATAATAAAGAATGCTTCTCTAAACAAAATAGTCCATATAATTGGAATTCAGGTGTAAAAAACAAGTATCACTCATTTGAACTCGCATAGTAATCAAAGAACAGAATGACTATATACTGACAATCAAAGACGAATGGCTATGGATTCACTCTCAATTTCTTCTGCTACTTTTTTTCCAATCATTCAACATTCCTTTATCAGGTATCATCCTATATATGATATCAATCAGATTATTGGGATTGTTGCGCCAATCAGCCCTATATTGGAGTGCAAATAATTTACTAATTCGATGGCCAAATTACTCCCATTTTTGGATTTCATTATTAAGATTGAATAAGCTATAGAGAAAGCAAAATACAAATGGCATAGAAGTTTGCCCTATAAATAGAGGACAAGCCATATTCACAACACAGAAGTGACAAAGTAATAGAATCTACATCTGAATTGGAAAGGAGATGCACACAATATGGAATAATAGAATACTCCAAGAAAATACAATATGGGAGGTTGGTCATCAGTAGACTATTACTCACAGAGTTATAGCTATGTAGGAAAGTAAATAACAATGAGATACACTATTCAACAGGTAATAATGGATTCAAAGTAGACATGATCTCTAGAATCATCGATACTACTCCTCTTCGATGCTGATTGTGTTTATCTATACGAATTACATACTATTCTCAATGATGAAGGTATTATATTCAGTATCAATCACGTGACTACACAACTCTGATTGCTTCAATGTTAATAACAGTTTCAAATCAAATATGCAACTGAAAGTAATGCTTTTATTCGTTTCAGTGACTGTTCTGATGTGTATGAAATCCGTTGCAGGTGTGCAAGTTAACATGTCTTCTAATGACAATCCAAACGGAAATCGAAGACTATTAGAGGAGTGTTATCGTAGAGAACTTTCTATGCAGATAAGATATAGTTGATCCTGTATCATATACAGCCATTGATGGTCTGAAATATGAGTTATACTGTCCACAAGGTAACAGAATATAACTACATGTTACTATAGGATACGAATGTGATGGGATATACTGCAACATTTGTGCAGTTGGGAAGTATTATGATGTCATCACAACAAATCGTTGTGTTGATTGTGAAAATGGTTATCTCTGTCCCAGTAATAGTCTTTATAATGAATAAGTTATAGATCCTGGCATGACCGATAAGGACATGTACGATCATGCATGTCAGACACCTTTGAAGTATTGCAAGGCAGGAATTGAATATACTGTATTTATAAATATTCATTGTTCCTCCTAGTTGACCGATGGATACCTCATTCATACAACAGTGGATCTTCAAGGTCAAATAGTTAACAACGACCAAGTCTTATGTGGAATGGGATACTACTGCATAGAAAATGTGCGTTATGATTGCCCTGCAGGAACCTATGGATCAAGACTAAATCAAGCTTCCTCTTCCTGCAGCGGACAATGTCAAGCAGGATATTACTGTCCTGCCCGATCAACCAAAGCCACAGCCTATGTATGCGGATCGACTGATAAGTACTGTCCAGAAGGATCAGGTTCCCCGTCTATTGTTCAACAGGGCTTCTATTCGACCCCAGAAACGGCCGATGAGAGCATTCGTACAGGTCAAGCTATATGTCCTGTTGGATACTATTGTTCAAACGGTATCAGAAGCCCATGTCCAGCCGGTCGATATGGAAACAGCACCCAATTATCGTCTTCGATTTGTACAGCAATATGTCCAGAGGGATACTACTGTCCCGAAGGAACAGTTGATGGACGAGATCATCCATGTGGAAGTGTAGACAAATACTGTCCACTAGGAAGCAGAGAACCAACTGCTGTGAATAATGGATACTATTCAACACCACTAAATGTTGATGTTACAGTAAGAACGAATCAAGAATTATGTAATGCAGGATACTACTGTAGTGGAGGAGAGAGACATGACTGTGGTGGAGTACAATACTACTGTCCTGAAGGATCCAATTCGAGACAACAAGTAGTAAAAGGATACTACTCTACACCATTAACTACTCCAGAGTTGAACAGAGAGTCACAAGAAATATGTCCCGCAGGATACTACTGTAAAGACGGAGTGAAACATGAGTGCGGAAGTATTGATAAATATTGCCCTCAAGGTAGCACAGAACCAACATCAGTAAGCAAAGGATACTATTCAACACCGGAAAGTGATAGTGAGAGTATTAGAAGTCAACAAGAAATATGTATACAAGGATACTACTGCAATGAAGGAACAAAAAGAGAATGTGGAATAGGCAACTACTGTGAAGAAGGAGCTTCAAAACCACAAACTACACCAAGTGGCTACTATAATGGACCGGAAACAGAACCGCAAACAAGACGATATACCATAAACAAATGTCCATCTGGATTCTATTGTGATAATGGAATGAAGAATGAATGTGGATTGAATAAGTATTGTCCAATTGGATCATCATCTCCTAAAGAAGTACCTGAA
>NW_014569389.1:0-24605 GCF_000743755.1 Blastocystis sp. subtype 4 | reverse complement strand
CCACTTCGATGGGAATTATGGACCACGAGGAGGCTAAGCGCAAGCATGTGGGTGGAAAGGTCATTGGTTTCTTCTACTAAGCAGATTTGGGTTCAAGTCATTGAGGGGAGCTTGTATTTGTTTGTTGGAATGAAATAGGTGTTCTTTGAATTATGTTTAGATACTATTCAGGCCGTTTTCCAGAGGTATGGTACAATGATACTCCTCGTTGTTCTACAAATGAGCCAAGAGAAAGAGCCATACGGAACAATGCTTCAAATGTAGTTATCATAGTCGTTTTTGTTTCCTTGTCCTTCAAAAAGCGTTCTCGGTCCTCCATAAGGTGATCGATCAAGTGTTTACTCGATTCTAGTTCTTCTTGGACCGATTCCAACTGTTTCTGAATCGAAGCTTTCTCCAAAGTAATTGCTTCGATAGCATCAAGAAGGTCTGTACCTTCCTCTTCTAACATCGAAGCCTCCGTTTGAAGATAGTTGCGTTCTGAAGTGAGCTGTGACAGTTCATTAGAATTCTGATTCCACCTTTCAGATAGATTCTCTGCTGAGTCGTCAAATGTCGGGTTCGGGTTGTGTCCAATCTTCGTCCTGTCACCCTTTTCTTGGATCTGATCGGACTTCTCAAGAGAATTCGATACTAGAAACTGAAGATAGACATATTCCTTTCGAACTGCCTCAATCTCCTTCACTAGTTGATGAATCTGATTCCTCATATCATCGTTGGATATAATTTGACTCATTCATACACAGTCTCCGTCGTGATTCCAAAACAAACAAAACACTAAAGCGACTACCAATTGAGCGAATTTACAGTGACTTCAGGAATAACATGATATCGAGTGTGGAATAATCGATACGCCTCTTCACTTCCTATTGTAATTCCCAGATTGTCATAGATTGTTTGCATGTTCTGAATAATCTCCTGCAGATCAAATTCTCCTCCTTCGTTCCTATACATGCTCTAACTCTTATCCATCTACATTTCAACATACACTCAATGTATCTGCAATTGTCATCATTTCCTCCTTCTTTTCTGGCCGAATTTGACCTCCTCCATTCAAACAACCACTTCAATCACAATAACCCAACATTTCTTACCTGGGACATGCCATTACTTCCACTGCATCATAGAAACATTTTCGTCTCTATTTCTTAAATTACTCATTCAGTCTCACTCGCATCTTCATCACAAGATTCTGAATATTCCGGAATCCATAAATAAAGGCTCCTTTGAAGATTGTTACATCTCCTTCACACACATCTACCTCAATAAAGTCACTATTTCGGACAGTCCGTTTTCTGTTCATTACATCATTCCTCTCATCCTACTGAATCACCGCCTCTGGATGCTGTGAAAGAATATGATGAAGGAGAGCCAGCAACACACCACCACTGGAGCTTAGAACATCGTTACATGAAGATATCTTTAACTGGTTCCACCAATCAATATTTAGTTGAATGGAACGCATTGGCACAGGCTCTGGCAACGGTTTCAACAACAAATCATAAATCTCTTGTGAGGTGAGTACACAGTCAATATCTTGAGATCCCTCAGGTGAAAGGAAATCTCTTCGGGAAGCCTCTAGCTTGCGATCGTAACATGAAACTACCGTAACAATGTAAATATCCTTTGACTGAAGCGAAGAACACTGATTTGGAAGGAACTTCCGAATCAGTTGGCCCATGATTTGTTGGGCAGATCGCACTGTAGACAGGAAGGGAACTAATGCATGCGATTTCTTCTCTGCATAGCAAATCCACCTGAATGGGAACCATGACAATCTATACATACCCTGGACAGTTGCTGGTAATGAAAGGAGCATTGGGTGCAACTTTCGGTACAGTATTTGGATTCTTAAAATAGTCCTGATTTTGAACGAATGGAATGGATGGATCGAGATGGTTGACATCGACCACTTGACCTTCTGCTGGATATCTACAGATGACTCATTCAGACAGATTTCAACACAGCAATATCACTGTTAACAGCATAGGAAGGATTGGTCACAAGATCATCCAGTGTTGTTGAACCTTCTTTGCGGCATTCATATTCGTAAATCGACTAGAGACACTGATTTCAATCAATAGATCCTACCTCCACCAAAGCAATGTACTCACCAATTTCCTGTTGAAGAACAAGATCAACCCCGTATGACTATATCTGATGAATACAATTTATGTCTACTTGAAGAAGAGACTGGATACGTAAATATGCATCACGAATGGAAGTTCCAAGTCGGTCAGCGATCGAGACACAAGAAGGTCTCGAAACGATTGCAACATACACGCTACGTTCTCTCTAGTGATCAAAGGAACAACAAATCATCACTTGCTTCATCTGCTGTAGAAACGTTTCTGTACTCTGCTGCTGAATTAAGACGGTCTCTGCACTTGTAACACATCCACTAACACACTCATTGCATTCATCGTTTCTTCTTACCTGCAAGCAAGGCAATCAGCTAAAGAAACACTTGCAACTTTAGTTGCACTGCTTTTTATCACATCTGCTTTATTACTTCTAACCATCAGCATTAACTTCGCTTCCTAATACCCAAATTGTTCATCAAAATCATCTTCCATCACCAACTGTGTCTTCCCCCCTCCTTGAGGTGCATTCGAAAACAATCCTGTTGAACAGGCTTGTGCAGGAGCAATAAAGTCATCCAGATCTCCTAACAACACCTTTCCAGAAAAATAACTCATCTTTGATGAAAAGGAAAGGCGTTTCACTCAGAAATAAAAGAGGAAGAAACGGCAATTACTCAGTGTTGTCAAATTCAACAAATGAGAAGGCCCAATGAGCGAAAAGGAGTTGTAGTTCTCACTGAAAAGAACTTTATGCCAGCAAATAGCTTTTTCATTCCAGAGTTCTACCGAGTGAGTTTTCATCTGTGGGAATGATGTTTAGGACAAGATCGCTCATGTTCTGTTGACCCAAGGAATGATCAAGGACCGAACTGCCAAGTTGGCTTATGATATTAGTCAGGATTTTCCTGGAGAGCGTTTGCATCTGTTGTGCGTCTTGAAGGTAGATATTGGAGAGTGATTATATGAAAGGGTGCTCACACATTTTTCTCTGAACTTGTTCGCCAGTTGCAAGTATTGAAGGTCCAATTTTCCTATGATTTTGTGAAAGCCAAGAGTTATGAAGGAACTTCATCAACAGGAAATGGTAGGACTCTCTGATCGTGTTTTCAACTAGTAAAGATCGAGGGATGCAATATGGAATCATTGAAAGGACGGAATGTGATCATTGTAGAAGATATCATAGATACAGGCAAAACAATGTCAGAACTCATTCCATACTTCCATTCATATGGGGTAAAATCTGTTTCTGTAGGGATTTAATGGTTCTATCTATAGTAGTCATGTGTGTTGTTTGAAAAGAATACTCCTCTGAGTAATGGATATCAAGGTAATTACTGTGGCTTTGTTATTCCGAACTTCTTTATCGTAGGAATATCCTGGAGACGAACATATAGGTTGGTTATGGTATTGATTACAATCAAGCCTACCGAGATATGAAGCATGTTTGCATTATTAATCGTTATGGTATTGACTACTTTATGAATAATAAATTCTATGTTTGTTTGATACTTGCATATCTTGAATTGTGTTCTGAAAGAACACAAATCCTTTCAATGGAAACTGAACCCCCTAAAACTTACTTTGGATATACGCTAAAACAGTTGGCATGTTGTTTTATATGTTACTATGCCTTTTTAGCCTTTGGTGGTACAGATGCTTCCAAATCAGTCTATCTTCCTTTGATCCAAAAATTCTATCATTTAGAGTATGACTATCAGGGTTTATTAGTCTTTACTGCATCATTAGGATATACGCTGTTTTCTCTCTTTGTTGGTTATCTCACAGTTAAGATTGGAATTCGATGGACATTATCGATTGGATTTCTTATCATGGTGTTGTCATATTCTGTTGGTATCGCTATTGTACACATTGGTTGTATTGTAACAGTGTTGGTGATTGCTGGAATTGGTATGGTATTCTTGGATGTGGGCATCAACACCTGGGCGACGGTTCTCTTCCAGTCGCACAAGGCGACAATGATGAATCTCCTTCATTGTTTTTATGGTCTTGGAGCGACAATCGGACCCATCTTTACAGGTTTTATCAGTCTTCATTTGAAGATGAGTTATCGTGGTGTTCTTATTGCCATTTTGGGTATCTGTGGAACAGCTCTGCTTGCCACACTTTTTATTCCCAAATCCGAATCTAAAACAGAAGAAGTGGAATCTTCATCTGAGTCAACCTTCACAATCCGAACTGCTCTCTGCCATCCAGTTGTATGGCTGATGGGCTTAGCACAAGGCTGTATCGCTGGTACGGAAAACATTACCATGAACTGGGCTCCAGTGTATCTGCGCGATTTGTATGGTTGGGACCCTGAAACCAAAGGGGCAGGTTTTGTATCAGCCTTTTTCCTTGTATACACTATTTCTCGTCTGGTGAGTGGATTCTTGATTGATCGACTTGGAGGAATTCGATCTCTTGTTATTTATATCTGTACACTGATTTGTGTGTTTGTGACTGGATTCATTTTGGGTGAGAAGGGAGTGTATTGCTTGATAGCATCAGGCTTTTTCATTGCACCCTTGTTTCCTACATTGCTTACCATTGCAATGACATATTTTGGGAAGGATGTTGACAAGTGTACTTGTGTGATCATGTTCATGTATATGATTGTGAGTCAAACCATCCAACTCCTTGTTGGAGTCATTATGAAACGAGTTGGTGTCGAATGGGGATATCGTCTTGTTGTTTTGTTAATGGTAATTGTCCTGGTGGATGTGCTTGTGATCAACAATCGCCTGAAAAAGAAACAGGAAAGTCTTCTTTCAACACAACAACCTTTGGTTTTGTCTGTTTCTTATAGAATGAGATGCACCACTTTCTTCACATTAGGTTGCCCATGCAACAGATAAACACCATTCCATTCCTTCATTTGCATACCACTGGCCCAGCCAAAGGAGCTCCACCAGGTCAATATCAAGTACTCACACTCTCGTAACAATGCAATATCGATCAATGCGCTGTAGTAACCCTCAAAACGCTTTCTGGACATAACGAACGAAGTGTGAGAGACAGAATGAAATGGAGGAATGAACACACTATCTGCAAATTCCCGTTGAAATACCTTTAACACATCATCACTATCTGTAGACACATGAATTGTGACTACATCCATGGTATAATTCATCATCTGACAATATTCCCGAATCGTCTTCACACACAGTGGAATATCCCCTAAATCAAGATATCCAGCGCCCTCTCGAGTATTTGCTAGTTTTCCTCCAGTTCGGAACTGAACTCCAATACGATGTTTCCGAAATTGTGGTCTCCATTGATCCAATGTTGCCATAAACACATCAGTATTGATGAAGAGAACTTGATAGGCATAGTGAAGCAGTTCATAGTGTCGAGTATTGTAATCAGATGAGCTCTTCGCTATTCCCAACTTAAACATCACCTGCATGTGTTCCTCATTGTCTAAAATGAGGTGACTCATATCAGTTATTGAGTTGAAGACAACTAAATCTTCCTTCCATAATTCATTAAGATTCCTTCCAGTAAAGCTCTTATCAAGGTAATAATCACCAATGGTGTGATCATACCAAATCATCGATTTATTGATACAATAAGCTACAAAGGAATCCATACTATGTACTCTTACTTCCAGAATCGACAGGATAAATATCTGAAACATTTGGTTTGAAGTACAGAAAATAGGAGGAAGAATCAACTACAAATAAGGCGGTAGGCCCAAGTTCTACCTAAAAACTGACGATGTGTCACAAGGGAGAGTAAATATACAGAAGCTAATGATCGATATACGTTACCTATTCCAAAGGCTTCATTCTCCTTGAATATTATCTTCCTCTTAGGGTAGGTTGGATTAACAGTTTTGAAATGACTATCTTCGTCTACTTTCATTCTACTCAGGTTACCCGAAGTAGGAATATCCTTTTCCACAGTTGCACTAGGTTTTGAAAATGTGCAATTGCCGCAGGATAGAGAATGACATGCTTGTTCTTGTTTTTCCAAAGCAGCATGATACAATTGTTGAATTGACAGGGAAAAGAAGAAAATAATGAAAACAACGAGAATGGAGGAGAAGTTCATCATTATTTGCTGGTGATAATGAATCGGGTTCTGTCACCAGAATACATGTCAAAAGTGATTACACCAAAGTCACTTCTAGTTTGTGACGATTGACTGAGACTGATCATTCTGTAGTCTGTGGTCCAAGTGGTGTTGGAAAGACTACACTAATAAAACAGTTAATGAAAAGGCATCCAGAACGGTATGGTTATTCTGTTAGTCATACAACTCGACCTAAACGGGATTCTGAAGTGGATGGAGTGCTATATTTGCGACATGAATGATTTATAGATTGATTACCACTTCACTACCGATGCATCCATGAGAAAGGCAATTGACAGGAAACAGTTTTTGGAATTTGAATGTGTCCATGGTCATTTATATGGAACATCTATACGAAGTGTGATTGACGTGATTGAGAGGAATCGTGTTTGTGTCTTGGATATTGATGTTCAAGGAGTACAAGATTTGATGAAAGGTGGTTATTGTGCTTCTTGGATTTGGTTAGAACCACCTAGTTTGGAAGTCTTGTCCCAACGATTACATAAACGTGGTAGTGAAGATGAAAATACGATTCAGATGCGTTTACAGAATAGTCAGAAGGAGATGGACTTAGCTCATCGTCTTCCTTTTTCATTGATCGTTCACTACGACAGTGTAGAGTCTGCATACAAACAATTATGTGAATATTTGGGGTTAACAGAGAAATGAAGTGGTAATGTTTATTTTTGCATTAAATAGTCTGTCAACAAACGACTCTGAGATAGTTATGATGATTCCATAATGAAAAGGAAACAACAGAAGAATTACCACAAACAACCGATTCTGTCTACACCAAATGAGATAATGAATTTTGAGTGATATCTGTAGCAAGTCAGAAACCTCACTGTTTGCCTTTTCAGCACTCCATATGTAGGAAAAGCAGGTTGTTTGTTTGAAAATCATAACTCAAACAGTATATTATACTGCCATCCAAAACTAACTAAATCAATGAAGTATGGCAAATACACCAAAAGGCAACAACATACTTAATTCCTCTTCCAATCCTATTTTGAATCCTTTTCTAAACGGACTCAAAATAGGATTATTCCAGAATAACAATTTGTGATTGTCATGATTCCATCGAATCATCAAGTCCTTATGCAGGGATATGCACTAGCTACTGGAGAGAATATTGGATATAAAATTGGACAAAAACGATTCTACTTTGTGCTAACCGATTCTTTGTCCTATTACGAAACGGAAGAATCCTTTACATCGGGATCCAAACCGATTGGAATAATCTTGCTAGAGGAATTCAGTATCTCCAAGAATGATTCTCGTGGAAAGTTCCAACTTGCTGTTCATGCGTAATGCAAGGATTTCGATCGATTAGCCTTAGATATCCGTTATCGGTACAACTCACAGTAGAGAGTTCTGAAGTACTGAATAAGTGGCTCGAAGCATTTTCTCACTTGTCGAAACAGAGTTTTCTTCCTCATTTTTCACATTAGATCATGTAACCTCATTTGTTTGTTAGATATTTACAGATATATAAGGTGGAGATTTGCTACCATTAGAGAGTCTTTAGATAAAGATAGAGATACCTATTGAATAAGGGAGTTTCATCGATGAAAGATTCTTTGTCAATATCTCACTTATTCAAAGGAGATTCAATTTGTTTTTGTTCTATTTCAGTATTTCCAAGTATGTCAACAAGCGATTCCACCCAACATCTTCTCTTGGAGGTTTGGATGTATTCTGTTTATGAGGCATAGGTAGAGAAGTTTTTATCGATCCAGGCGCTTGCTCAGCATCCAGAACTCTTGGAAGAGTTGGATGAGGAAGGATACATGCCTTTGTCCTTTCTTCTAAACCAACCGTCTTTGCAGGACTCATCTTCTCAATTAATCGAGCTTTTGAATGCATGTCCCGAGTATTCTCTATCTCAAGATAATTCGATGGTTCGACTTGCTATTCCAGTTGAACGCCGGACAGTAATCCTACGGGATATTCCAGAACAGGCAACAGAAGATGATGTTGCGAGATTAGTACAAGATCCAACAGTTACTATAAAGAAGGAGGTTGCAAATAGTTGGTTCCTGCAATATCCTAATGAAGAAAAGGCAATGAAAGCCATTTCGGTCTTACAGACTTCGTCCCTTCTGGGTGAACCTGTGAAAGCTCGCATGAAGAGCGAGTTCTATAAGAAGGAGTTGATGAAGCAAGTGAATGCTTGTCAAGTTCCTCGGAAACTCTCGAGTGCTGCTTCTCCCTTCACTCCTGAAGGAGGTTTTACATCTTGGGGTAGTATTGGTTTGCCCAATGGTTTAGAGTAGGTGCTATTTTTGCATAGTAACATAGTTTCGGCTATTATGGCCAAATGATGGGTCCTTCGACACTTCCCTTAGTAATTACTGTGTCCAAACCTGCTGGATATGAGGGTGGTTTCATTCATTACTCGAAGGAGGAATTGTATTCGATCGTGAAGGATTCAAAAGATATATCGCTTCCAGAAGTGTCAGAGGAAATGAAGAGTCTGGGGATTGTTACAGAGAAGGCAAATACAGAATTGGTCGAAAAGGGAAGAACGATGTCCATTGATCAGGCTTTACGTGGGCGTGCTCCGAGAACTTGGTCTGTTGATAGTATTGATTATACAAGTCTGGTAACGGGAGATCTCGGTGAAGAAGGCGAGAATCTGCGCAAGCGAAGAAGGCATCAAAAGAAGAAGCATTCGTTGGGTGTTTGTTTTGTCCACATTTCCTTCGGCTACTCACTGATTTTCGAATTTTTAGACTTCTGTGTGGCCCTATATCATGGATTTGGTAGGAATAGGATGCATGAAGTGAGGAGTAGAGAGATGGACCAAGGACACTCGAATTGATGTATTCTGATTTTTTATCATCCTTGTTGTGATTCATATGACTATTGTAATTGGTAGAACGCCTGAACAACAAGATTACATTGAGAAACATAAAAACACATATCACTGCAAAGCATGGAATGTAAGCATTGTGTTAGGAAATGAATTGTAGAAATTCCGGCAGACTTCTCCAAGGTGCGTATATTGTCAGATTCTAAGAATGTAGATTGTTTCGTTCCCTCTCCTATGATAAACTAAGCCAATTGTAATTCATTTAGGTTGTTTTCATTGTAGAGCAGATTTGGATCTACCTCATATATATCTCCATTCTCATGGAAGTGGTCGTTTGCCTGCTTCTTCTGTCGGCGACTCTTTGGACGCTCCTTCCCTTCTTGATCCTTCTCCTCGTGGTTCTGCCATTCAGTTATCTTCAAAGCAAGTTCTCGATGTCCAATCATTAATGCTACCTCCACTATCAAAGTCTCCTCCCAAGCCGGCTTTAGAACCTACCAATAGTTTAGAAAAGGATTTGGAGATGGATGCAAGTACATTGGAGTTGTTCTTGTCAGGCAAACTGGATGATTACGATACACTTCGTTCTGTTCGCGTGTTATCGCATACTCCTACTCCACCAACTACTCCTATTCCCAACCGTGTACAAGAGCTGGTTTCAGCAGAACAGGTCGAAGAGACACCAATTGAGGATGTGAATGTGACGGACCCCTTAGCTCTACCTCCGCTAACAATGAAAGAACCACGAATGTCTGATTCATTACATTTGCCATGTGTTCTGGAGCAACAGGAAGAAGATGATGCCTTTGTGGAGGCATTGATGAGAGAAAGAGAACAGTCCGAATATGGCAATCCTGCTGTGTCCCCCGTTCTCTCTTACATTTCTCCAAATCCTCTTGGGACAACTCTGGCATCTCGGCCAATGCAAACAGAAAAGGTCCACACTTCAAGGCCATTATCTCCTGTTGGGAATATGACTGTTTCAGGACCATTAGCAGAATCGAAACAGCCACCAGCTCCGACTCCCTCGATTGACAAGTTGTCAGCAATAGCCACTGGAAGAGAGTTTGTACTGAATCACAAAGCTGTGAATGCTGCCCAATACAACTTTACTGATGATGAAGATTGTGACTCCTCAGAGACAGAGGCTTCTCATTTCTCGAATAGTTCTATCACACAGCTGTCGTATCATTCGTCGGCTCGTGTATCGCAGTTGTATCCCGATGGGGAATCAGAGGAGACTTCTCATGGACACATCACAACAGAAACAGTGGTAGCTTCAGATCCTTATCAGAATCCCTTACAGTTATTGCCAATCGACCCAATGCCTCGAAGGGCACGAACTGTTTCAGAACTGGAACGGGAACTAGAGAGAGAGCTGAGTGAACGAATTCGGCAATTTTCGTGCTATGTTTGTTCAACAAACACTCCATCCACCTTTCAGTCGCATCAACAGTATCTTTACTTCTTGGCAGAGCAGAGACACCCACAGACTTTCCGAAACGACCAGTGGTCTTGGTGTGCTGACCACGGACCTTCAAGTTCCAATAGTGACGAAGACCACGGTTAGCACTAACTATCACTATCTCACATCTTCTCCTACCGCATCTTCTTCAGACGGTTCAGATCCTCACGGAGATTGGCCTGGAGGTTGTTAGCAACGATCTGCTTGTACTTTCCAGTCTCAACATCCTTCTGTCTGTTCAAGAACCATTCGGGAATGTTGTACTGCAGAGGGCTCGAGATAACGGCAATCAGTCTATCAATTTCATCGTTGCTCAGCTCTCCAGCACTAAAAAATCATTTCATATAGAATCACCAAGTACCGCTTGCGGATATCAACTTCAGCCTTCTTGCACACAGCAGTGGCAAAACGACGACCAATACCCTTAATAGATGTCAGAGCATACACGATTTTCTGCTTTCCATCGATGTTAGTGTTGAGCACACGGAGAATGTGCTGGAACTCTCCCTGATTAACAAGAGCCTACCAAAAAGGTTAGAGTCGCTTGTGAGTGTCAACAAACGTACCATTACGAAAGGTGTTTCAAGTTAGTAGAGAAAACTATTGTAGAATAGAATCGCGGGAATTCGACATTCAAAATGAATCCCTGTGGATCAAGGAAATGATTCACATTGAACGATAGAAGAGATCCGAAGCGTTGTATCCTTGTCATTTTCACTTTTGTCATTAGGTGATTCACAGTTTTTCATCTCTATTCTTGTGTGGAGATGGTAACAACGAGTCGACTGTATTCCTTTTTTGGCTATTGTGTCTTTTTCCCGATGTGGATGCTTTGTATCTTTCTCTGTGTATCTTTTGTTTCTACAAATGATCCCTGTAGAAACGATTGAATAATTTGTCTGTGGAAGGGAAGCAAGTTGTAGGTGTTTTGTTTTATCGTTAATTAATAGGTCTGGGTGTTCGAAAATGTAATTTGTAATGTTGGATTCATAGTTACTAGGCACATAGTTCCATGTTGCAAAATCATGGTATAGTAGGAGTACTTATCTGTGTCTATTGTAGGAATATTCGAATCACACATTGGTTCACCGTCCCTCTCCGGTTCCATCTGTTTTGTTTAGTCGTATGCCAACTCGATCTGTTTTTCAACCCATTGCAAGCAGTGGAATAAGTTCAGTGGTGAGAGTGAATACAACGATGAAGATGAATCCTACAGTCAAGGTGAATCCAACAATCATGGTAAATCCTACAGTCAAGGTGAATCCGACAACGATGACTACCTTGATTCCAACTGTAGCAGCAACAACGATTCCACCTACAGAAATTAAAAGCAACCCTACCTTCATTCCCACTCTCCCTCTCATCTCTTCGTCACAATACCCTATCATTGATTATATGAAAAGGAAACAGGTGAAGAATAGTTGGCGAGATGATTCGTAGATTGAATTTACCAAGTATTTCTAAAATAACCTCATCATTTCTAGAACTCTACTAACAGTAGCTACTACAGTAATTGCATCCACTGATCCTGCAAAACAGATGATTCAATTGAATTCGCTCAAAGTTCTTAATTCTTTCGCTCCCTTCGTTCGGACGGTTCTCTTCGATAACAAAGGAGTTTCCTCGGCATGGAATCTCAAAAACATTCATGTCATTCACAATGTCCAGTTCTTGTGATCCCAACTCCTTATTTGTAGAACAAATCCTTTTGGTACTCCCTTGTTCAAACCAATGGTGGAGTATGTGGAATCTCACTACGACTCTGTGTTTTATGGTTACTGCAATGGAGATCTGCTCTTCCATTCTGATTTGATTCTTGTATTGAATTCGCTTGCTGAGAAGATTCAACGTGGAGTCCTGAAATCGAAGGTATTTTTTGTAGGTCGGAGAGTGAATTATGATCATATGAACATTAAGCCTATTCCTTCAGGAATTGAGGCTCAAGATGCGATGATCACAAAGTATGCTAATCAGGGATACTTGTTCCAGACGGATGCTGAAGATTACTTCTTCTTTACAAAGAATACGATACCATGGAGTTCAATTCCTGATATTGTGATTGGTCGACCTGGATATGACAATTATTTGGTTGATTTTGTGTATCATCGTCAGTATGAAATAGATCTGATCGATACGACTAATGCCAGTGTGACCTTGTTATTCTTGTGATGGATAGTTCTGATCGTTCATCAGACTGACAAAGATGGAGCCAAAGCGGGGTTTCGGAGCAATCTAGATGTGAGGTGGAATTTGGATCGAATCGGAAATCATTGGTACATGGGTCGAACTGAGTATACTCCATTATGGTTGCAACGAACAGAAGATTCGCGAATGATCTTACAGCCTCATGCTGTCAATGGGGTTCATTACAATGATTGTTATTTAGAGCAAGAATTAGCGATTATGAGAAAGTATATCAAACCTACTGATGTATGTTTGCATTATTCCCATCGTGCTGTGAGAGGAGTACTGATTAAACTATGTCGGAAAGTAATCACTGTCTTGTGGGATGGAAGAATGCGAAAGTGATTTAATAGAAGATATATAATGGAATAGTGAAATGACTAAGCAATTTGAGGGTAATTCCAACGTGGAGATTGTGTATGCTTACGGCTTCACTGTAGAACGGCATAATCAGATGCAGTCTGCTGACTCTTTTCGAACGTATATCTCTGCTGTTCAAGCACGAAAACTACAGTTTGATGTTGTAATTAATGATGGACATGTAAAGCCTCAGGTTGCTTATGCCATATCCTGTTTTCGATAGACTTGTTAACTCCTTTATAATCCCTTGAAACCATTTTTCTCTCCTCAAGGATTCATGATTGTTCTAGGAACTGGTCTACCAGAAAAGCGATACTATGGTGTAATCAAAGAGTATTATACTGTGGTCGAAGAGTGCATATGAGTAGTGGTGGTAAGTTGTAGATGTCTTCAGTCTCGAGTTGCAGGACAAGAGTTTTCTGGAATTACTGTATATCAGAATTCTCCCGAAACTACGCCGTTTTCCAAACCATCTTGGTGGTTTCTTGTTTGTTAACATGTTGGGATCCCACAAAGGTCAGAAATGTATAAGTAGAAAGGTATCATCGTCGTTACTGATGAAAAAGAAGTATATGGATTTAAAGGCTGAAGAATAGTAAGAGTATGAAGATGGTTTGACTCCAAGTAAGTTTGATCAGAATATTCTTAGAATTAAAAATACAGTAGACCAACTATTAGGTCGTAATCCTGATGGAAATAACGAAGGTATGAAAGGTTCTGGAAACAAGCCACAAGATGGTCGTAGACCAGAAGAATACCCACAGCCCCTAGACCAATCATTACCTGTAAAATCTGTTGATAGAAGAATCAGTGTTGTGAAAGGTGCTGGCAATAAGCCACATGATGGTCCTAAACCAGGAGGCCCGCAGCTCCTAGACCAATCATTACCTGTAAAATCTGTTGATAGAAGAATCAGTGTTGTGAAAGGTGCTGGCAATAAGCCACATGATGGTTCTAAACCAGGAGGCCCGCAGCTCCCAAGGTATATGCGTCCAACTATGTCATTTAAGTATCTCACTAAAAGGGAGGATCCCAAAACCCCAGTTCGTTCAGCATCCATCCGAAAAGTGGACCCCAAGAATCCTCCTCATTATATGAAGGACACGATAAGTTCAAAGATAATGTCTGAAACACAGCAAAATAAGGTGAAAACACAGCAATCCCGAGCTATTAGCAAGGATAATCCACCGAGTTTTGCAGGCGATACGAAAGCTTCTAAAGCTTGGAGAGAAGCTGGAGAGCAGGCAAAGCAGGCAAAGCAGGAAATAGCGAGACAGCAAGAGGAGGAGGAAAGGGAACTAAACGAAAAAGTAAGGAAGTGGGGAAAGCGTCATGAAATTGTGAATCAAATGATGAAATAATCCCTTTTGCTATAACTGTTTGTTGGAATAACAATACATGTGATGAGTTGTTCGATCAAGCAAGAATCTTGAAATACGAAGATATTCAAGAAACAAACATATGAACGAGTATATTCCATCAACCTATTCCTGATAACTACTTTATTAACCTCACTTGCGATAGATATGAATAATAGTAGGTCGAACAGATTCTAGTTCACTTGGAGGACTAGTAGAGGAAAGCAAAGAGAATACAGGGGACTGAATTAGTCTCTTATACACATCGATAAACGAAGCTACAGATATAGTCCATCATAAAAACCTACAATCATTACAATGATTATCGGTATTGAGAACAAACGAGACAATGGAATCAAGCACATTTATTCCTAATAGAACTTGCTCTCCATTCTTCGCAAGATAACTATAGCAGATCTCAAGAAGAAGAAGAATCGTTGATGTGTCGAATTGTGTGAGTGTAGCTGGAGTAATTCTACTAAGAATGGACTGAAATGAGTCAGAGAAAATGTCCTCACCCGAATCACTAACTCTTCATGGAGCTAATAACACATACATTGCATTCCAGAGAGCTTTCTGATTGAATTCAGAGTGTTCTTCCGATTGGGAGTCTACGATTGGAACGTGATTCGATTCAATCCTTGGCATCACTTGCAACTTTGGAAGTGAAGGAGGAGAAAGAGAACCGTCTTGAAACTCAATCCCAGCCTTTGTATACACTTCATCGGTACGATCCTCACCATTATCAATGAATTGAACTATCAATGATCCTAACACAATGTAACCACTTCGATGATTCACTGTAACTAATTTGGGAGATTTCGGTTCTGGTGATTGTGGAGAGGAGGGAAGAAGAAATGAATGCAGTGACTCTTTCGAACGTGATGGAATTACAGTATTGTGTGAAGGGGTTTGAGGGGAGTGTGCAAGCGTTTGAGTTGTCTGCGGATGCATTTGGGTAGTACCTTTTGGTAGATCTCCCATCAGCGCCCAAATATCCTTCAATCTCACTCCATCATTGATATCATACGTTCGAGGTGTTCCCATTCAATTGTTTCTTCACCGTTCTACCATTCCGAACACTCTTCCGTATTGGAGTCGGATTTACATTTGTCATAATTCCTAAATCCTGTTTCCTTTTCTTTTCCTGCAAATACTTCTTCATGCGGGCCCTATGAATAAGCCTTGTAAATATCGTTTCTCTACTTAGCGCCACCCATCCAATTCATGATCCAAAGGAAATGAAAGACATTGGAGTTGGAGGGAAAACATTGATTTGCACAAACAGTTTCTAACCCATACTCCATTGAACATAATCTTCACTTTCTGATTTTTTATACTCTTCAACAATGTCGGTTAATAACTGTCGACTATTCACAAACTCACTGGAATCTCCATTAAAAAGTGGAAGATTTAAATAATTGTGAAGGTATGCTTTGCGTCCAAAGGACCGATCAAACTGAGTTCCAATTCCCTGGAAGATCTATCCTTCATTCACTATTAGCTTCCTTACACTACTCACACCACTATGGTTTGCAAGCATCAACCCACTCACCCGTGATGCTGCTGGGATATACGGACTCCTCTTCGCCAATACTACTTGAATGGAATTGGGACCCCAAGGAATGAAATGTGTGGTATCCTGTTCCCGAAGCCGTTGTAACGATGAATGAACCTCTGATGGATCCACTTCTCCCTGGATAATATGAAGAGCACTCAAATACACTCCTCTTCGTGTATTTACAGATGCCATCAAATTCTTGTTCTGCAACAAGCGACGCTGGACATCATACACCGATGTCTTTCGGACAGTCGCCGTTTTTGTGACGGAGGCCTCTTGCAAAGGGGTGAAGGCTGTAAGGAGGAAGTGTAATCGAGGGGATGGAACCAAACTAGCAACCATACTCACTAAGTCGCTATTCACATAACCAGGATAACGAAGAGAAGCCGTTGAGACTGACAACACACTGCTTACCAGTGCATTCACATGATTAATTGTAATTGCCTCAGAAGAAGCTGTTTCAGCAACAATTGAGTTCAGAGAAGTATTATCAAGAACGATTGTACTGTCTGCAAACTCAATTAACCGAGAAAGCGTCAATGTACTATTATAGGGTTGTGTAACAACATCTGAAGTCTCTTTCATGCTTGGAAAGACAGAATAGGTTTGAATCAGTTTATGAGGAAAGGCATCTTTCAAATGTTCCAACAAATATGAACCCATTCCGGATCCTGTTCCTCCAGCAATAGAATGGGTAAGTATGAACCCCTAAAAGTAAGTCCACGAAGCCATATCCACTTCAAAACTATCACAATCCTCAGCCTCTCGCGTAATGATATCGAGCAGATCTTCTCCATATTTGTCTGATTCGGTATATCCGATACCCCAATTGTTTCCAGCTCCCGTTCCTTCTTTGGGAACAAAACTACGATATGAAGATTCAGATTAATGGGCACATATTTTCTGGATTAAATAGCTTTCGATAATCCGATTCCTGAATCGTTTCAATGACTTTAGGTTCCAAATCAAGCAAAACAGCTCGAGGAATGTAATGATCATCATCTGCCTATCCAATCAAACTGTAGAATATAAAATATACTTGATAAAAGAAGACATCTTTCCGATCTACACCTCCTTCTACAAAACTCTTCAGGACTCCATCCGGACCGATTCCATGCTCTTCACACATTCGTTTCCAGAATTCAAATCCGACTACATGAAACTCACAAAATCAATTCCTACTCTGATTTCCACATTGACCAATTTGAAGACATATCATTTCTCGAGGCATGGTGACAAGTTGTGTGATTGATAGGATTTTTGCATATGCGAAAAGGAATGATATTATATTCGTCTGTTTCTCTAAGTGAAAAAAGATGACAAATGTGGGAAAAGTGTGCTGCACAGTTACAGATGGAAAAGATCGTTTTCATTATCTCTAGTTCGTTCCATACCATTCTCTTTGTATCTTTTTATTCCAAGCTTAGTGGTCAGAATGGTTAGTATTGGAAAGGATATTCATGGAATAGAAGCACTAGTGCGAATCTTTCGGAGAAATCAGATATTGAATCGATATCTTTATTTGGTATACAGAAGAACACAACAGGAATTGTTCTGGATGTAGAGATAAGGAATATTCGTTGATGAAGGTAATTAAGAAGTATGCTTTATATTGTGGCTTTCACTCCCAAGTTCACTATTACTTGTAAGTATCATCACTTGTTGTAAGGAGACCATCGCATAGAAGAGCGGAGTATCGGGATCATCAAAGAATCGAATTTTGATATATCCGAATGGATTCTGAACTATAACAGAAGCCAAAAGAACTCTTTTACTAGTAATGTATCCTCACTTGTTTGTTTGAAGTCTCTTCTCCGTGATGGAAGTGGATCCAGAACGTAGGATAGGATGAACTATGATTCTGGATAGCTGAAATCCAGAGTTTCCCCTGGGAACGCAAGTATGAGAACACATTTGAAGAAGAAGAGGACGAACAAAAAGGAGAGAATTATTTGTACGGTTTTGAAATGTTTAAATGATAAATAGAGGAGAGAAGGTGGATCTGGAACGAAAACGGAAGGAACGGGAACATCGAATAGATTATCCGGTGAAACGAGATATCTTTCGAAGTGTAGTGGTGGTTTTGGATTTATCGTATACAATGTCGGATGCAGACTTCAAGCCTTCTCGTTTAGAAGTAGTTATTTATCAGCTCAAGTCTTTTATTCATAAATTCTTCAAACAAAACTCGTTGTCCATGCTTTCTATTGTGGTTTCGCATGATCGAAAGGCCTTTCTATTAACACCGTTGTCACGAAAAGCATCGGATCATCTTCATGCTTTGGATGTTGGATTTTCTGTGTCTTGTGATTTCTAGGATTTGTCTTGTAGTGGAGCGTTTTCATTGCAGATTAGTCTTCAGTTGGCCATAAATGCGATGATTTTGAGTTCAGAACAATACAAAAAGGAGATTCTCTGTGTTATCAGTTCGTTGAACACTTCAGATCCTCGTAATATTTTCGACACCTTTCGGTGTATTGAAGAACAAGTTGGATTATATGGGCATACTGAGATGTAGAGAATCACTTGTTCAGTTCTCAGTCTCTCAGGCGAAGTATTCATTTATAAGAAGCTGGCTACTCTGACAGGCGGTTCGTTTTGTGTTCCTGAAACTGCTTTTCAAATTCAAGATTTCTTCCTTCATCACTTGCAGCCACCTGTATCCAAACAAGAAGATCTTCCTTCTGCATCACTCGTTCCAACAATCAAACAACCAGGTGAAGTGCAAATCATTGGTTTCCCTCCACTTGTTGAAAATAGCAATGTAATGCTGGGATGGTTCATAAACACCTAGACGTCGTATTATTGTACGTGCCATATGAAATTATTGGATTCGTACTACAAGTGTCCTCGATGCCAGTGTATTGTGTGTCAACTACCATTATTATGTCCTATTTGTAATCTAATGCTTGCTGATTATACGAGTTTCACCCGTTCTTATCATCACTTGGACCCTCTTGTCAATTTCACTAAATATGAATTGAAAACGCAGTCTTTGTTCGTTTTATGATTTGTGGTGATGTTTAGACGTTGTTATGGGTGTTACTCAGAGTTCCATGAAGGAGATGTGTGTATGCAGTGTCCCTCCTGTCATAACTTGTTTTGTGAAACCTGCGATGATTTCCTTCACGAAAGCATCTATCACTGTCCTGGTTGTCTATACTAATGTGTTTGTATCAAACAGTATAGTATCTGCTCACATAGATGAGCAAATTCGAGAGTAATTACGGTATTCAAAAAGAGAGAGAATCAAAGTCATTGTAATAATCAAAGGTTGTACTGAGTTCATACTCCAGATCCTCCAAGGATACACCTCCAAAAGTGTCTGGTTGAGGAGTTGGGGTCCATGATTCGGATCGCATATGAAGCGGAACAAACTCGGGAATGGAACTGACTCTGGACTGCAGACGCTGGAGTGAGTGGGTACTGGGCCGGAGCAGGTGCCAAGAGAGCGAGCCATTATCTGAAGAGACAATAGAAGTAGTCTCCCTGGGTGTGGAAGGAGTAACAGGAGAAAGAGAGGACGGAGTAAGAGAAGAATCTATGGGAGAGAATGGAACAGGCGTAGTAGGAGTGACTGGTGAGAGTGAAGGAGCTCTAGATGACAGAGCAGAATGATGGATTGAAGAAGAAGCAGATTCATCATTCCTCCACAAATTCCTTTTAGCTTCTTCAATCAAAGGTACCAAAGCAGCATAGGGTTTCTGTCCATTTTGAATCATAATTTCTTCAAAAGTAATCACATGCTTCCATTCTCCTTGATGATGAGCATTTAGAATCAAGTATTGAAGTGCCGAATAACTCACATCTCTCCATCCATACACCAATTTATCAATCTCTTCCCATTTCCCCTGTTCTACCAAGAGACGTACAATGGGTTCATAATGATGATGTGTTGCTTCCACAGTCCCACTGGCCTTCACCTCCTCTAATACACGTAACGCAGGTTCCAGTTGGTGACAACGAGAATACAGATCAATGTAAGCATGATAGAAGAATGAAGTACGAGGTAAATGCTTCTGTGCAAACAGATCCACAAATTGTAGACCCATTGTTAAATCCTGACATAGTCCACACACTATCATCATACGTGCATACGTTGACGTATCAGGAACAATACCCTCATCAATCATATCATGATAAATTGATAGAGCATCACGTAATGAACCAGCATTCCCTGCAGCAATCAACATTGCTTCATAAGTGAACTTATTCGGCTGACACTGAGTATCAGGACAACTCCTCATATAGTTAAAAACATGAAGAGCTGTTTCATAATCCTTGGCTCGACTACACGTACTTATAAAAGCTGTTAGGATATATAGATTTGGCTCGATTGAACACATACGCATGTCATCAAGAAAGGCTTTTGCTTGATCTAATACACCTAACTTTGCACAACATGCCATCAGAGATGTATATGCATGCTGACCAAGAATATAACCGCGGGAACGTAATGCATCAAAGAATGACAGAATAATACGCAACTTCAAATGATTCTCCAAGTGAGTAGCCTTCGCAATACCAGAAAAGAGGGCGCTAACACACACTGAACGTGCAGGCAAAGGAGCTGATTTCACATCTTCTAGTAACACTGCAAGATCGGCATGAGAAGGGAGCTGAGGACAACAAGCAGCCATTAATGAGGAGACTGTATATTCATCAGGAGAGATGCCCGATGAATTCATCTTAATTCGCAAGCGAAAGGCTTCCCCAGGCTGATTTCGCCGTGCGAAATAATCGATTAAGAGGTTAAACATGTAACTATTAACCTCCACATTCCTAGAAAATGCATCATCCAAGACATGCTCGGCCTCTTCTGGACTATTACTTTGCAGACAGCAACGGATCAGCACAATAATTGTGTGTTTGTCAGGCATGATGTGATCAGCCAGTAATTGACGATAACCAACAAATGCCTCTTCTTTTGCCTTGAAATCTTCACATTTCTTCAGATACACATTGTAGAGGAGCAAATCGGGAGTCAAACCACGATTATGCAACTCCTTCATCAATAAAGAAGATAAACGAACACTATTACAACTCTGAATTGCCTTCGTATAGTCACGGATATCCAACTCGTAGGGAAGAGAAAGTAGCAACTGAATTTGGTCTTCAATATTCCCTCCCGACTTACTGATCGACGACATAGTGCGCAGGATGTCGTCCTTCGTTTTCCGTAGTGATGTGGCGTCCAAAGGACCATGCTGCATAACTCCCGTTTGCATATTACCTTCTGCCACTCCTGAAGCATAATGGTACATTTCCTGGAATCTACCAATCAACCACTAGCGACATCACTACGCAGAAGTATCGGGAACAAAATAGAACGAATGGTTCACCGTATTCTGCATCCCTGAATTGGTTACAGAGTTATGGTAAGCACAATTCGAAATCTTAGGGCGAAGGTTCTGGTTAATAGAGTTGGGAACCGCGCTCTGTCGAATAAACGGACGTGGTAACCTCGCTATTCTCGAACCAAACATCTAAGTTTATGTGATGAACAGATGGAATAGTGGTTAGTCAATAGTCTTTATTATTATGGTATCACTGAGCAATCCACTTTGTACTGGCGCCATAACGTGATGGATTGATTATACATGGCTAGAGAAGAAGTACAATATCACCTAATCCATGAAAGAGAGGAGATTATTTTAGATGCTGAGATCATCAACACATACTATTAATACTACATGTATATCCCTTTGATAACCTTATTTTCAGTCTCCATTGATCCGTTCATGTCTTGTTCCATTGTTCGTCATATCCGGTTGATAATCAAGAATCACTGGACGGATCAGTAGATCCCGTACGAAAGAAAAGCCATATTTCTTATCGTCTAGATGATTGTTGAATTCCGAATCCCACTACCAATTCAGGTTTCTGATTTCGAGATTGCGCAACTGTTCATGATCACGAAGTTACAGGAGAATGTGACCGGAGGAGGTGAAGGAGTGATTATCCTGAAGAATGAACCGTTTTATTTTGGAATGAGTGTGAATCCTAGGTTTGACAACACAGATGGTCATATGGGGATTTCTCCTGTTAGTGGAATTACTGTACCCAAAGCAAAAGGTCAGTATACTTTAAAGCACTATCTTCTCGCATCTATGTTTCCCTCAGTTGTCAAGGCTGTACTTCCCAAAGATGCATTGTATTTAGTTGAAGAAGCGTGGAATTGTCATCCGTACTGCATGACAGTGATGACAAATGGTTATTTTGCCAAGGATCGTTTCCGTGTGACAGTTGAATCCCGCTATGTGGACGAGGATGTAGATATGACATGGATGAGCGATATATAGGGAACGATTGAGAACATTGTGAATCTAGATCCTGCTTCTCTCAAGAAACGAGAGCGAATTATTCTGGACATTGCCAAGAGAGAAAAGAAGGAATCTGAAGACATTACTCGTTGGCACAGTGAAAAGCGGAATATCGGTCCCTTGCAAGAGGGCTGGTATGAGAAGCATTCGGTTCCTCACATCATGTGGTGTTACAAGACAGTAACAATTACAGCAAAATATTTTGGGTTGCAGACGATCATAGAATCTTTGATTCGAAAGCAACAGGAAATGATCTTCAAGCGCTCCATGTGTCAGATGATCGTTCAAATGGATGAATGGGATGGCTTGACCATTGAAGATATTCGTGTGATGGAGGAAGAGACCAAAAAGCGATTAGAAAGTTTGATTCAAAGTGAAGAATTATCTTCTGAGTAAGTTAAGAGCTAGAAGTATGATGTATAGATTGAAGGAACAAAAAGCAAAGACAAAGTAACGTAATTAGGAATTCACTGTGAAAGTATAGTATTTCTGGGTATAATGTTTGTTGAAAACAGATAGGAAGTCAGAATGAGAGTAACTCATTGTTAATGAGATTTGTTTATGTACTCTCATTTCTACTAGCAAATACATTACATAATGGGTCTCCACACCTGGGAAACATCGATTTGATCACTTCGATTACTTTGAATTACGTCTTCTCCAATTCGACAAGCAACAGAAGTGACTGGAGCATAAGAAGAAGGTAGTGCACTCAATATCATACTTCTCATTTCACTTACAAAGTATGTTTGATCGGCTCAATAAGATCGCCTATGGGAATCTTTGTAGACTGTTGAGATTCTTCATCCATTGTTGGAAATGACAAATTACGTTCAATAATTGTAGTAGGATTAGCACACATACTCAGCAATCGTCCCAGTAACTTAGAATCAGTTACACCCAAATTCCTAGCAGTAGAATACACCTCTTTCAAAGCCTGCTCTTGAATTACGAGATACTGCTACACATCACATCATCCAAACTAATTCCTACAGAAACAATCATCTTATAGATAATCCCTTGATTCTTATGTCCTCCAAACAATACAGAACCAAGCGAATACAAAATTGATCCTACTGTCTCTGAAGGAGAGAATTCACCTCCTAAGAAGATAGAAACAGGATTCTTATCAAATGATTGAAGAGTAGTTGGAAGAGGGAAAATGGAACAATCATAGTATGGAATTGAATACGAAGAGGCAATTGAATGGACCTTATTTGAAAATGTTAAATCTCCTATACTACAATCAATGATTGTATGTTGTGAAGAAGCTGAACTGAAAATATTATGATCATTGGTATAGAATGAAAAGGCAGCAGATTCAGACGCAATCTAAAGTCGTGAAACATGATGCTATTCTGTACAGAAACAAATATTACCTCGCATTGACTGAGAAAGGATGGAAGCGAGGGTTGGTACTGAAGGGCTGTCACTGGAAGCAACGCCAATTGCGATGTAAATGAAGCATCCGATTGGACATATGAGAAAGTTTCTTTATGAGTAAGAACAACATGGTGATGCTTTGACAGAAGTCTCTCAACAAGAAGGCAAGCAAAGGGACCATTTCCTATGACACCAACTGGACTACGATGGGAACATAGTAACAAGCGTTTGGACGTAGATAAAGGAGAAGACTCAGTCGAACGACCTTGTCTCTTTCTTGGATTTCGTCCCATCAGTTCATCATACAACGACGACAGTTTCGTTGATAACTTTCCTTTATAACCATGACCGCGAGGTAATTCCTCTCCAAACAACGTTCGCTGAGCATTCCTCGTAATCGTTCCTTTCTTTTGCTGCTCACGTCCTGAATAACATCTAATTTCATTTTGCAACTACTGGAACAAAAAAAAGAAAAGAATTACCACT
This sequence comes from Blastocystis sp. subtype 4, assembly GCF_000743755.1. NCBI lineage: Eukaryota > Bigyra > Opalinata > Blastocystidae > Blastocystis > Blastocystis sp. subtype 4. The sequence continues at coordinate 512 of NW_014569389.1, read as the reverse complement.
TCTGTACAGGTTCTTTCTATTCGCTTCCATTCTTCTTCAATTGGATGAGAGGTATCAATTCTAATAATGAGTGCGAGAATATGATGGAACATGAACAAAGGAACTGTGGGGTTTCCGCTACCTTGCTCATTCTGAAGGCATTCGCCATTACATGGAATCTACAAAGGAATATCCACCTCATTTCTGTACATTCATACTACAAGCAAGATAAATGAAATACTGCGTTTATCAACGGTTAGGACAAGAGATAAAAGGACAAAAACGCAAATAACCGATCGATAGAGTGTGTGCGATACTGCGACAATAGGCAACGAATAATGGGATCCCATTGTCGCAATATGACACACAATGCTCATTCACAAAAAATAGTAGTATGTAATCCAATCTGTATGCAGTTGGCATGCAGGTATCTTCAATACAGAAACGGTAAGATGAGTCGTGGATGTCAATTCAACACAACAGATACCATTCTATTCATAGTGAACTTTCATTACTTCAACTATACACCTGTT
>NW_014569390.1:0-27103 GCF_000743755.1 Blastocystis sp. subtype 4 | reverse complement strand
CTCCTCCTCCTCGTCTTCTTCACTCTCTTCTTCTTCCTCAACACTCATCTCCATCTCCTCACTCTCCTCTTCACTCTCTTCAATACCCTCATCATTCCAGAACACACTCAGCATATCCTGTACATCTTCCTCCTGGAGATCATCACACACATTTCCAAAGAGCTGGATGGCCGTGTCACGAAGTGTCTTGCTGCTGGTACGCAATAGAATCAGCACAATTTCCAGAAGTACAGCCAGAGGACGCTCATCTGTACGTCTCTTCTTCTGTTGCGTAAACTGTTTGTAACACTCCACCAAATCAGGAATGAATTGAGAGTACTCTGGTTTGAAGATCTGTTCCAGCAATACATTCACAAAGAGACGTTCAAATACCTGCTCCAGCTTCTGCATTGACGAACCCTCTTGTGATCGGGAACGAATCTCCTCAATCTGTTCCAGAAGTGTGGCTCGTGCCGTCTTCTCCTCTTCTGACCATTCTCGTATGAGTTGGAACTTGGAGAAAGCTGGTTGAGAGAGAGCTGTTTCCATGTGAAGATACTCCTGAAGGATACAGTATACATACAACTCATGATCTGCAGTCATTCCCAATTCACTCTTCTTCTCATCTTCCTTCTTCACTGCAAGTGTACGAGTGATTGCAGAAAGCAGTTCAGCTGCCTTCTCACGGACACTCGAGGAGAATACAGGAGTAGCATAGGAAGTCACTTGAGTCAAATACTCATCAGAAGTGTAACAGACAGTTTCTGGCAGTTCTATTGCTCATTCACTCACTTCACATCTACGAGGTTTGACCTCCTCTCCTCCTTGAATGCAACTCACTACAAACAACAGTCGCACCAACTGAAGAGGATTCAGAGAACCAGTACTCATCACCAATTCATAGAGATTCTCCAAGGCCCAAATACGATGTAGACTCAACACATCACGACCTTCTTCACTACTCTCCTCACTGCTTTCCTCTTCCTCCATCTCCTCGTTACTTGTCTCTTTACTATCTCCAAACTGGAAGGATCCCTTCTCTAACACTCAATCATCCTTCCTTCCCTCACCATGTACATTTGGCTGGAGCAACACACGATAACAATGATTCAAGTACTGATCCAGATCCTCAGGACGAAGTGTTGCCATCAGTCGCTTACATGTGTCTGTACGAGTCACTCGATCAAAGTCCATTCCCACTCTACTGAAGAACACATTCAATAGAGCCATACGACGCTCTACGTCGTTTTCTGTACTCTAGATATAACAACATGGACTCATCCTAACCGTCACAAAGAAATCCAGGAGTTGAACAGCCTGTTCATGCATATAATTCTTACTGTTCCCACTATTGGACTTGATGATGTTCATAACACGAATCGAAAGGAGTCGATCCAACATAGAGGAAGGAATCACAGGAAACAGATATCGACACACTTTCATACATGTACTAGTCATCATTCCTATTGGATTCACTCACCTCCGACGCTCTGCTGTTGTTGTCATCACATGTTCTGTCACAGCCTCCCACCACTCCATCAATGTCTCGTTTGGCGAGTCCGACACTTCTTGAATCAGATCAATAGTGGCTTGCCACACTGGATGAATCTTGGGGAACGTGAACGTCGATTCTCTGTAGATATGCATCAATGACTTCAATTGATTCGGTTCAATCTCGGGATTCTTCTGATACACATGCTCTAACTCATCTGAGAGAGATACAGCGTGTTGGTGGAGAAAGGTCTTTACTCCCAGCAGATAAAACAGAGATGAACAGGTCAGAGGAATAGGAATAAGCAACTCTTCCTCTTCATTCTCCATTATCTTCTGCTCTTGGAACAATGGCAAGGTTCCTTCTAGAATCACAGGAATTAGGTCTTCATGCACGTTACGAAGCATCGTGAGGAATGTCTGAATACAGATTTCTCGTAACCAACGTTTCGACATGTATAGATTCAATACTTCCTCAGTACACTGTTTGACTACATTAATAGAATCCTTCTTTGGTACTGGAGTTAAACGAGTTGAACGGAAGATTGCAAGGATACCAAACAGACGACCAAACAGCTGATCGCGCTCTTCAATCTTCTTCATACCCTGTTCAATTTGACTATTCTCCAATAACACTCGCAACACAAGGGAAGGCGTCACTTCATTAAAGAACTGCAAACAGCAAGTAGCAATGAAGGAACACATGAATCAACCAAAAGAGGATATGTTAAGGCAAGTGAAAAACCCTGACGAGCACAATCACGCGACGAACAAATTCCACGACAGAGACGTTTGATTGTATATATCATATCGAGAGATAGACCCGGAAAACCCGCTTGTTTGCCTGGAGTCTTTTGTTCCTTCAAATAGTTTACCAGCTGTGTTGCTGCCTTTTCTCTTGTCTTGATATCAACAACTGCGAGATCCCAGAATGTCTGTAAGAAAGGAGATACCGCTTCTTCTACTACTAATTGTCATATCGCAAATACCTACTATTTTCTGTCTTTTCACTCATTATCAAAGGAAATGAATGGGAAATAGCCGAGATATTCCTTTGCTTAGTTTCTGCAGAATCGGGTGTTTTTCTGGAGCCTCATACAGGGTTTGATTAATACAATTTTTGAGGAATCTCTGCAATTCGCATGACCATTTCTAAATTCCATGGGATTCATCATTCATCGAATCCAGACAAACCAGAGAGAGTTCATGGAACATGAAAGCACAGAAACTTCTAGAAAACATTCTCTTTCTTTCACTCATTATATCTTAATGAAATCGAGAGCTATCAAATCAACAATTATTATCGCAATAGCTGTAGCATTGACTGCAATTGTCTTTGCTAACAGAGAAACCATTTTCAAGAAGAATATTGTAGTTGGAGAGTTCATTCCAACAAATGAATGGCAAGAAGTACTTCCAGGCCAATCTATTCCAAAGGTACGAATGTAGAATTGAGTGTTATTAAAGGGCTTAAAAGTGCGTATGGACTTCAATACACACAAGAAATATGCTAAACTCGATGATGGAGTGGAGGATTCTGCAAACAGAGGAGTCGTTGTTAGTAATCCAAAGGATTCTGAAGTTCGAGAGGTCACTGAAGAAGAGAAACTGGCGAAAGTGATCACAGATGCTTTGCTGAACAAGTAAGTATGAAAGGCGATGGTAACATGCAGAGATAAGGAAGCAGTTCATGAAACACCTGATCAAATGAAGGAACGAGTGTTGTTGGTAGGAATTCTATGTTGTATAGACAAATAGTCTCTCCCAGAACCATTGGAAGAGTTGAAGGGATATGAAAAGCTTTCGGAAGAAGAGAAGAAACGAATTATTGATACAGTATGGGAACATCGTCAAAAGACTCTTGCTGAAGCGATGAAGGATGTGCGTGGAGATGCAGATATTCTTATGGAACGATTGGAGACACTTCGTTCTGTCGTTGAGAATCTGCCTTCCCATCTAACAAATGAAACTGAGGAGATGTCATTACAGCAAACAATCACAGATACCCAGTGGTTGATCTTAGTAAGAGAAGAAAAGAGGCTTCATTTCTAGGATGTTGATAATGCGGAAGATTTGTTGAAGATGAAAGGGGAAGAATTGTTGGCAAAAATGTTTGTGCAATTAGCAAGTATGCCTGCAGTTAATCAAGATCTCCTGAAGGAGAGTATTGTAACAATTGCAACTCTCTACAAGAATGCTCTGTCGATTCAAGATTTATCCTTCTGTGAGGAGGTGATGAAGTGTCTGTTGAAGCTGGGAACATCCCAAGAAGAAACGATTCAACGAAAAGTCTATTATGCAATGAGTGTGATCATTGCTAAGTATCCAGAGATGGCAGAGTTCTTCTTGAAGCATGATGGTGTGTCTCTGCTTGAGCAAGCTGTGTCGAGCTCTACGGAAGATCAGAAGAAACGAGCTTTGCAGATTTATGGACGGTTGTTGGCTCTATTCCCGACGACTCCTTCTTTATCCACTGTCAACGTGTGTTCTCAATGTATGGAGGATCTGACTTCGGAGCAATGGAAGATGAATAACCTTCTTCTTGAATCCTACTTAGAGTTATTGAAGACTGCCAAGGATCAAGGGGAACAAAGTTGTCTAGATCAATTGCTTCAAAGTGATGGGTTTATGAAGAGTATGACAGAGAAGTATCATAGTCTCCGAGATGCAGCTCGACAAGGTAGGTATAATCTAGGAATATGATCCAATAGAAGTAATAGAAGAGGGAGAAGAGGGGTATTATACAAATATGGTCCATCTTATGTACAATGTCTTTGGAAAACAAATTGAATCGAATGTTTCTTTCAATCTACTCAGGTCTAATAACAATACAACTCATAAAAACACATAAAAGAACATTAATTCTCCTCTAGCAGAGGATCTTCCTTCTCCTCTTCATATTCCAACTCTATATGGGAACCAGAGCGTGGTCTACACATCACAATATCACAATTCACACACGTCTTTCCATCCTTAGATCTTGTAGCACTCATCAGCGCATCTCCAGCATCTTCCAAATCCTCATCTTCCTCCATGTCCTCAATAAACTCATCCTCGTCTTCAAACTCTTCTTCCTCTAATCATTACTTCCTTCTATTAATCGAACCTTCATTCTCATCTAGAACATTGTTGAACTCTTCAGGTGCAAAGTTATAAATGTCTCCATAGGTTCCCTTCTTCAAACGTTCTAGCAATTCTGATTCGATCGACTTCTCCAGTTTGGCAGCACTCTCTGCCTTCTTTTCACGTACAGCCTCACGCTTTTCTGTTTTTCGATGAATACGCTCATATTCAGGTCTAGAATGAATTTGATGATACAAGGATACTGAACAGACATACGCAGCTTACGCATACGCTTCAGGTATTGACGAATACGGAGGAGACGCTGTTTACTCTTCTCAATCATAAACTCCGGCCAGTATTGGAGATTCTCATCAATCACCTTCATTGCTTGTTCCTTGTTTTCGGGAAGTTCTACTTTCTCCCACAAATGTTTCGGTGAATGCGCTCTCTCAATTGTTTTCATACATCTAGACATCAAATTCATCTATCTATAGGATGCCTACAAATAGCATTTTCCCTTCTCCTCTCGAATCGTCGCATATCGGGAATTCGCCAAAGGACAGTTCTTCCTCGAACATAACCCAGTGACATTATATGGATTCCTACAGAATGCCTGCTTTTCCATCCGAAGCTTGGCTTTGAAGGAACAAAACTCATTGTTGATGATCTGCCAAATCAAATCGTCATGCTGCATCCTTCTATTCCATAAAACATGAAACTTCTTCTGCTTACTCAGACGAATGGTTAGGGAGCTAGGAAATGTCATTCAAAGAGAGTACAAAAAACAAGCGAATTTGGGTTCTTTCGTTGTATCATAACTATGGAGGAATTCTTTGTTGTATGTCCCTACTGCTGTGTATCTCTTTCTTTGCTACAATCAGAATATAGAAAACTGCCGAGGATTGTAAGTATCTTGCAAAAGACTATACAACCATGACAACAGGTGATGTAGTTCGAATTCGAAGAGGAAGAGAAGTTGGGCAAAGGGTTCATCTTGATTACGTAGACTTACATCTGCCCCGAATGTGGATCTGAGGATTGTATTGATCACGATACCTTTGTCTGTTGCGTTTGTGATATGATTGTGCGACCTGAGATTGTTGTAACTTGTCGAGTTATAATTGTTACAGTTATTAATTATAGGAATGTAGCCATATCTGTTCAGCGTTGCCAAATCTGAAGCGAGCACCTCAAGTGAACGGGGAGGATCCTGAATGGTGTGAGATGGACGCCTTTTGTACAGATATGAGTTTTATGGTTGAACTGTCTTGTGGACATCGCCTCTGTCTGGAGTGTTTTGCAGAATATGCTGCTGTAACAATACTATTTTGGATTTAAGTCTCTAGAATAGCTGTAATGATCTATCAAAAGTGAGTTATGATGACCGAACAAGACTATTCACCATGAACTGTTTTGCTGACTGTAAACTTCCACACCCTCTCGAATTGTTGCGTCTCGGAGGTGACAAGAATTGGAAGCGTTTGGGAGAGAAGATGTTGGAATATCGGACGAATATGGATAAGAATCGTTGTATTTGCCCTCTTCCCAATTGTGGAGCAATTCTTGATGGACTACCTCCCATTTCGGAAAAGAAGGTTGTGGAATGTTTAACTTGTCATCGTCAATTCTGTCGTCATTGTACATCTAGTTCGATATTATAACATAGGTAATGAAGAAGCAAAGGACGGTAAATGTCCTCGAGCAGAAGACTTGGAAGAGGACCATTCATTCCGAAGATGTCCCATGTGTCATACTCCTGTAACACACTATTATGGAGATGAAGTATGGATAGAAATGGTCTTTCATCTAGTGTCATCATATTGGATACAGTTCAGGTGGTTGCCCAGGTTGTAAACTTCAAGGAAGGACATATCATTGGTGTTATTATTGTTTAAATGGTGGAAAGGAGTATCCGGTGTATTGCAAGCAGAATCACTGGTTTTGCCCGAAAGATTGTCCTGTTTGTCCAGATTGTCCTCAATGTGCAAAATACGCAAAACCAGGACAGAGAGAACGTCATAGTGATAAACATCACCACTTTTTGAGTGTTTGTTTAATCGCTCAAACAAGATACAGTCCTACTATTCTTCAGTCTTTTGTTCCATAGGAACCTCTTCTGGTTTCTCTTCTTCATCTACTTTGATCTGGCGAAGACGAGATGATGGTGTCAGTTTCGGTTTATACGGACGAATCTTCATTCGTGTCTTCATATCTGCGAACCAGGGATGATGCATAAGATCATCTGCTGACAAACGCATATCAGGATTCTTTTGTAACAATCCCTTGATCGCCTCTCGACACTAAATCTCATTATCTCTCTTCAGACATACATTATAAGACAGATTCAGGAAAGCAGAGTTGTTATAGTCTGGTTGTGCAGTAACAATTGCTTTGATGATCGTCTCTTGACGATCTCCATCAAATGGTAATCGTCCTCGTAGTCTAACTGTCATTACATCTGAATAAACTCACAAGAGATAAAAGATCACTCCCAAACTCCACATATCTGCCTTGGTAGTATAACCTTGCTTACTAATTACCTCAGGTGCTATGAATCATACCCCATCCTCATATCTACCGATATAATTCAATGTTCCACATGGATAATCCAACTTTTCATCTGGGAATACCAATTTGGAAAGCCCAAAATCCCCGATTTTTACGTCAAACAATGAATCCTTGCACAGAATGTTCTCTGGCTATAGGTCATTTCTCTTGCTCAAACTTACCTTGATATCACGATGAATGATTCCCATGCGATGGAGATAGCACAAACAGTCAGTAAGTGGATATATGATACGAAATGCCTCTTCTTCAGTGAATATAGAACGACCACAAATGCGATCAAAGAGTTCACCACCCCGTAGTAACTCCATGACAATGTAAATATTCTAATGTTGAGTCTGAACAGAGAAATTACATCCTTCGCCTCGAAAGTGTCAATTAGCTCCACTATGTTCTTATGTTGAACTAAAGTAAGAATAGCAATCTCAGTCTGGATCAAACCAGCTTCCTTCTACAATCATCATAATCCTTCCTTATTCTCTACTTCGGTGAGTTTCTTCTTATTGATCACCTTCACTGCACACTCTCGTAATGTCTTCTTGTCCACACACTATCAATCAGATTACAGGGCTAAAGGTACTCGGTATACAGTGGCAAATCGTCCTTCACCAATCTTCTCTCGAATGTCAAAATAATCTTCAATTTGACGCACTTCTGTCATGTCTCGAATCATTGCTATCCACTCATCACGCTCACTTTCACTTGTAGCATAGAATTCACGGTCATAGGTCGCAGGGAACTGCATACGGAAACCATAATATCCACTTCGCTTATTGGTCTCTTCTGTGATTCTAAACATAACAAAAATCGACCAGAATTACGGAGCAACAGTAGCCTTCTCCATTGATACTACAGTGGTAGGAGCCTCTGCATAGATTGAAGCATAGATATAGAGAAACTGATTGTGAATCCGTACAAAGTTCTTCTTCATACGATTGAACACAGAGAGAACATACAACGGTCCAGAATGTTCCTTTACCTCAGACTATTCATGATCATACACTCCTTAAGAATACATTGACACCAGGGATTTCCATGTGAGCATCTATCTCTTCCTCTTTGAACTGATGACCACAATTGCTACAGAATCGGAGTGTAATCACACGATGACACTCCGTACACTGCATCTTCTTCAGTGTTGCATCCTCTTCTGTCAGATCTGGCTCTGCCTTGCGATCTACAGGCAGTAATTCCCCTTGACACATAGAACAGAATCGCACCTCCTTTCCACAGTACGCACAAGTGATACACCAATATGCACGTGTGAATCCATTCCATTTCTCAGCTCGTCCCTGTTTTGCCATACTTCGATCTGTTCGGGTCTTATACACTTCAGGATCAATCATATCAAATGGCATGGTTTTGTAACTTTCGGTAGGTTTTGTGGAATTCACAAAAGTGTTATAATTAGCAGTAATTGTGCTGCCATTAAATGTGACATTTCGCTTAGTCACATTAAAAATACTCCGGAAATAGTCTTCTAAATGGGATTGTTCACGAAGGAAAACAGAGAAATCATGATAATTGATGACAGCATGCTATGAATGAATCAATAGAGAAATCTCAACCACATCATCCGTATCTGATTCAAAATATGCTTGTAGAAGAATCTTGATTCCATCTTGAAACGCTTCCGAAGGCTAAAGATTACTTTTCTATATCGATAATACTAGATCGTTCATATTGGGAGCATATTGTTGTGTCCAGTCTACGATCAAAGAAGAATAGAAGTTGTACTGACAGCAGCATCGCTGCGATTCTCAGCAGACTTCAAAGTAACGAAGAAAATGCTCGGAGGAAGATGATTCATAATGGACCGGAATTCGACAAAGTCGATCACACTATCACTATCCATGATATCCTACCGCTATCACAACTCAGACAAGTCGAAGAAATGGAAGATAAATTCGTTCAGCTGTTCTTCTCCTCCATACATACACATTTGTACACCGTTCTTAAATTCGGTCCAGTAGATCTTCTCATTTCGGTTTTCATCGAAAATATTGAATAAACGCTCTATCTTATAAAATCCTTTCAGTCATGTTCTACCGCCTAACAGACCTGGAAGGTTGAAAAATTTAAAGAAATCCTCTTTTAGAATATATCCCTCGTCACTCCGCGTCTCCGCAAGAGCCTACGAATCCATCTTTATGTCCACAACTACCATGAATTTCAATTTCAAAGTCTTCAGCTCTGCTTCGTTCTCTGTTGGTAAGGATAACAAAACTCCCTTACGATTGTTTACATCAGAAACGACATTGCGTGACATACACGTACCCATAGTAGGAACTCGTTCTTAATATTACGTGACTACAATGGGATTCTGTCTGATCCGGATATTCCACGAGAACCCAGAGTTGGGCAGGAAAATCTTGAGTATTTTGGTCAGTAGAATACCACGGGAATCATAGGATTCCTTGTGAGTCACGCAATTGGTTCACATATGACCATCTTTCATCATTTTCCTTTTTTAGTATGGCTGAACTATTTTATTTTCAAGATATTGGGTTTGGAGAGGCAATCCGGTACTGTTAAGCCATTTTCATTATTCTTAGGATTGCCCTTGATGTTTCTGGAATCGATTATAAGGAGTACACTGTGAAACCATCCGAATGGGTGGAGTTTAAAGCAAAAGGTTTGGAGGATGGGACACTACCCTTTGGTCAACTTCCTCTTTTGAAAATCGATGGTTTGAATCTCGTGGAATCTACTTCGATTCTTCGGTATTTATCGGCAAAGTAGATTTACTCGGTCAAGTATTCTTCGTAGATATATATCTCCCAATGTTGACATCAAAATGACATCGACAATCGATATGATGGTAGAAGGATGGAAAGATATCATTTCTGGATATTTTGCTCATTTGTTCAATGATCCAGGTGTTTTGTCTGAATGGATCCGTATATGTTTTATGGGATCGTAATTTGTAGAAGGTGAGTGTGATGTCCTTCTATCTCGATTGGAGGCTGTATATAAGCGGAATGGGGTAGGTATATTGTTATATTTGTTCCTTGTAGACAGCATACTTTGTTTCTGATGACCTCACAGTAGTTGATTGTATTGCAGTTGCAGTGATCGAGAATCTTATGTTAGACTATCCTGATGTGTTGCTTCAGCATCCTGGTCTTACCAAGTATATGGGAATCGTGATTCGGAATCCATCCGTCAAACACTCACTTAATAAACGGAATGTTTCCCCTCTTTGTATAAACAAACAACTACGTTAGTCTGAATCCCGGATATCGTCATCAGGTACTTCGTTATCCGGATTGTTTGCTTTGTTTTCTACGTTTGTAGATTGAAGATCCTCAGATTGAAACACTAACTCCATTTCTCCTGTCCGTAGAGAGTCAATGGGATATCTTCGTTTTCGTGTAGCGCTGACCTTCAGAACGAACTACCTATCACTTTCCTCTTATTTCCCTACTTCTGGCTCTTTCTTCTTCTCCTTTCCTTCTTTTTCTTTAACTACGGTTGCTGCAAAGATGCAATCATATAGTCGATTGCCTCCTGACATTACTGTACAGGGAGTATTAGGGTAAATCACATGGTCATTCAATAGGAGACGATTGTAGGACAATGGAACTGCGGTACAACTCTTCTCCAGATGATGCTCCTCGCAGACCCTTGCCCAATCTCGAGCCATATATAACAAATCATCTACAATCTCTTCTTCTGTTAGTTGAACAGTAAATCCAGGTTGATCCTCTATCAATCACATTCCAGCCAAATGCTAACTTTTGGATAACGTAGGGGGACTCATAGGGTTCATATCAAATTTGTGAGAGACCATACGATGTTGGCGAACTAGACAAGTGAGTCAAACTAAGAATCCCAACTTTGAGCTTCTGCAGTCATGCTTCGTGTTTTTGTCTTTTGTTCTTCCGATACCCGTCGTTTTAGTTCTGCTACCTGATCCTATCTCTGAAAACCCGCCTCCACGCCAACCTCATAGAACTGATTAATCCGTTTCTCCTCAAACGCAGCTTGTGTATTTGCATTTTCAAGGCGCATGCGCAATTCTGTATGGATGAGAAGGAGAAGGTTTTCTCTCTTCTTTTCAAGTGCCTCGATTGCTTCTTTGTATTCAATATCGTCCTCTACACAATCTGAGACTACCAGTGAAGGTTACCATAGGAATCCATTTCTGCCTTGATGTCTACTTGCGTCTTCTTTTCACTTCTTCGTCGTTTGCTCGAACTGTCGTCGCTCTCCTCAGTGTAGGAGTCCTGTGCTCGTTGTCTTCTGGAAGTGCGGGGAGCCATCTTTAAACACAATGTGGAAACGCGAAATGAATTGCCTCTAGGATGTACAGTTAGCAAAAATCCCAAAGGAAGACGAAAGGAACACTAGATTATGCGAAGAAAACAAAACCGCAATTGCCAGACAGCTTCAATACCTACCTTTTCAGTGTGTGAACAATGTATATCAGATGTGGAGATTACGCTGTTTAATACAGGCGATCAATAAAGAGTGATATTGACGGGGTCGATGGAAATGAGTTCAACGAGCCGTATTTGATTGGTCGGCTCCAAATACCCACGGTAATTACCTTCTCTTCGCGGGATTCCAAATAGTGTCTAAGTAATCCGTTCACTCCTAATTGAGTAGGATTGGATGATCGTGAAAAAACAAATGACAAAATGGGAGTCTGTTAACATGTTCCGTATCTACTTTGCAGATACTCGGTTTCCATAGTTGATAAAAACAGGATATTCTGCTGCGACAGAGGATTATGGAAATGACCTTTTCCAAGAATACTTCAAAAAATGGAATTGATAGTTACTGCTGACGATTTCGGGTAAGCTATAGACTTTATAGGATGTGAAAAATAGATATTCGCCTCGTCGAGATGATGCAATCGTTGATTGCTTTGTCAATGGCATTCTAACGGGAACAAGTCTTATGGTATGGAACAGAGAATGGAAAGTAATTTCGCTAGGTGAATGGAAAGACTGCTGAAGAGGCAGTGAAAAAGGCACAAAACGTTGGTTTGCCACTAGGTCTTCATTTCAACATTTCTGAAGGCATTTCCATTTCAGATCCGGTTTCAATTCCTACATTAATCACTTCCAAGTCAGGAGTTGCCCAATTCCACGGGAAAGAAGGATTTATTTATGCAGAAAGGAATGGAATCGTGTCAGTCGATGATGTGGAACGAGAGTTACGCGCTCAAGTAGGATTGTTTGATATTGTTCATGGTAGTTGGATCGCTTTATTTTGCTTGTTGGAGCACGTCCAGATTATGTTGATGGGCATCAGCATGTTCACATATATCCTCGTTTTGCAGATCGCATTGCAACGGTATTTGAAGAGTATGGAATTCATCGAACGCGTTTTCCTTCTGAAGATATGGATGAAGTTGGTTGGATGAATACGAATCCTAGAAAATCCTTCCGACAAGTGACACATCAAAATGTTTGTTATGTAATGGCTTTTGAATGTGTAGACAATCAAATCGCGTCCTATCTACTATCGTCATGGAGTATATGGTGGTTATGGAATTGGCAGTTCAATTGGCGGGAATACAATGTCCGTTCAGCGGATCCTTAATTGTTGTCTTCGTTATCCGTGCAGCGCATCCTCGATTACCACTCTCGAGTTAATGACACATCCTGGTGTTCCTGAGCCGGATCCGAGTTTATGGGGATGTGGAACGGGAGCTGATGGATTTAGCCAGTCGCCTGAACGTGAGTTTGAATATAAGATCCTTACCGATTGTCATCTCCCCCAGTATCTGCAAGATAAGCAGATTAAATTGTGTTCCTATGCTGAAAGTCATATTGGATTGAATATGTCGAATGGAGAGAAGCAGCCTCGTGTAGTGATGATGTTATCATTGAAAGAAGGTACAGGTAATACAATCACGGGAATCCGCGTAGCAAGTCATTTGAAAGCTTTGGGGTATGTTGTACAGATGGTAGACACAACAGATTCATTTGCCACATCGAATCTCCTAGCGATTCTGTCCAATCCTGATTATTGTCAGAATAGTTATCTCATCTCTCTCTTTTGCATTCACGCTCTTCGTGCTGGAGTATTTGCTGCAGAGACAGATCTTCCTTTTATCCTGATGATGGGAGGAACTGATATCAATGTTAGTGCTGGACACATAACCAAAGGAGAGACAGTGAAGCATGTTCTTCAGAAAGCCACACATATCATTGCCTTCACGGAGGATATGAAGATGCGAGCAGCCAATCTTCTCGGCCAACCCTATCCTCCCATCACTGTCATCAGTCAGGTAGAGAAAGGAAAGAACTGAGACTCTAGAGTGCTGAGACTCCTGGAGAAGCTTCTCATATGCTTCGTGACATTCTTGAGTTAACATCACTAGATCAACTTCTGATTCTCCCTTCAGGGATTCGTCCTGTATGCATTGGGTCCATTCTTAAGGATAGATTAAGGATCTTCATCATGTGTTAGACACATTCTCAACCTATCATGAAACTCATCCTCGTGCTAATCTCTGTATCATTGGACCTGTTCTGGACAAGGAGTATGCAGATTCACTGTTTATTCGAATTCCTGAGGACCATATTCGATCGTTTCCTTCCAACTATTCGTTTTCAAAACAACGCGATCCTGCTCGCCTGCTTCATGGAGTTAGTTATGTTGCGTAGGAGTACAGTGATGTGATCATACATAGTCCTGTCCCGCACTCTGATTTTATGAAGATTTTGATGGATGTCGATGTGGTAGTTAACACAAGTATCTCGGAGGGATTTGCGGCAGTGTTACTGGAATCTGCTAGTGCTGGCAAGATCATTATTGCCCGAAATAATCCTGGCAATGCCTCAGTTATTGTCAATGGAGTGAATGGACTGCTCTATGATACTCCCGAGGAGTTTATATTTTTGGTAGACAAGATCCTTACAGATCCTGTCTACAAGAAGAATCTCGAAAATTCAGCCAAAATGTCAAATTTCAGTGGATGAATGAAGTGTAGGTATTATGAAGATTCTTCATTATTCGAAAAGGAAAGGGAACAGATTCGGTCAATTCTGGAATCTATCTGCAATTACTAACAGATGTTGTTCTCAATCAAGAGAATTATTTTTGAGTTTTTTTAAACAGGAGGTGTTTGTTGCATATGTTTTCGTAACCGTGGTTTTTCGATATTCTTATTGAGTCAGCCACTTTTGTTCTTTTATAGGCAATAATCATGGCTGGAAAGGATGGTAGGGTATTTGTGATCCTAATAATGGAAAGGTGGGAAAAAGAAGCCTCTGAAGCAGGCCAAGAAGGAAAAAGGTCCCGAGATGGAAGTATCCAATTAGTTCGATGTATCATATTTTAGGAAGATAGAGCCTTTAAAGCAAAGCAAAAGGAGGAGCAAGCTGCTTTGAAAGCGATGAGGGAAAAACTTGCAAAGAAGAAGTAAATGGATATTCTTGTTACGTTTGTTGCAAACAAAAGCAAGTCTAAAATACTAAGCAATACTAATGGTCTTGGCACCTTGAGGTTCTTTAATACGAGGAATCGAGAGAATGAGAAGTCCATCTTCGATTCGAGCCGACATCTGGGCCGCATCGGCATCAAACGGAAGTTGAAGCATCTTCTTGAAGATACCATTGCGTCTCTCGGAAATCAGATAGTTGTCTTCGCTTGTGATCACCTTCTTTTTTCTCTTTCCCTCGATCATAATCTTGTCATCCTTCACCGTAACATTTACACGATCCTTTGAAACTCCAGGAATATCAGCGATCACCACATACATTGTAGGTGTCTTACGATGAGGAAGAGAAGAAGGAGACCTACCTCAATCATATCAACGTTCAAAGGGTATAAATCGGGGTTCACCTCATTACTACATTATAAATATCAATAGAAATGACAACTAAGCGAGTCTTGACTTAGCGACAGCCGAAAGAGCATAATCGTCATCATCGAAAAACTTGTTACTCGCAAAATTAAGAATAGACATTTTAGAATAGGAAATAGTGTTAATGTCTCCCCAAATAGAAGATTCGACTATTAGTACTCTGATTGGATGCACGAATTTGATCTCGTGAATCAAGAAGGTGCGATTTCCAACAAACAGTTGCAAGCAGACAATCGTTTCTTCATGAATGTTGTAAGCGCAATAGCAAAAGCCTGGATTGAGGAAAGGGGATCAGCATAATCCACAGAATAACGGACCCGAGATACTTTGCCAAAACATACAAGTACTTTCGCTACCAGTGACAGAATCCCACTTCCACTCACCTTTCTCATCGTTGATGTCTTCTTGAAATATCAGCTGGAAATTCCTCTTCGAGGCCTTCTTTACACGTCCGTAAAATTTCAATCTAGAATGAATCTCTCATTCCAGACGTACGTCCATCCACCATATTCCGTCGACCAAAGCGGTTTCTTTGTAACAAGATGAGCAGGAGTATATAATACTTCCACCTCTTTTCGATCCTTAGAGGACATGAATTCATCGAGTCGCTACAAATCAATGCATTAACAATCCAATACAGTTGCCGGTAGATATACTTGCATGGAATTCGGTTTTCGTTCTGAGAGATTGTATTTGTAGTTGATTCGACATAGAACACGACGCAACAGATCATCAAACACTCCCTCAGGTATCAGATCAGGATTCACTCCATTATCATAGAGAATGAATTCCGACCCAACGTTGTTGCCCTTCAAGATACCGATATAATCAGAATCATAGATGTGACTCATAACAGAATCTGGAGATAACTGATTTGTCTTAAATAGAGCAAGTGTGTTGGGATAGATAGTGGGATACGCTTAACCTTATCTTTCATTAGGAAGGATACCAGACATTAGGAACTCTCCATTGTCTTCACGATACATGTGGTAACCTTGAACGTGGTCAGAAGTATCGCCTACTCTCAAGGATAATGATGAGACCTACGAATTCTCTCAAGATAACACCGCATCGTTCCTGGGAAACCAATTCGACTCGATCTCTTTCCAATGTGATGCAATTCAGCTTCTGACAGAACATCGAAAGAGCAAGGAGTGCCTCCGGAACTCAAATAACCAGGTAAAGTGAATTGAATCCTCTGAGCAATGTCTTGAAGAATAAACACTAGCAATAAGAAACGAAAACCAAGATTACCATCGAAGATGGAGCAATCGACTGATTCATTGTAATAATAAAATCGACGTACAGTAATACTGAATACAATCTGATTTCCAAAAGTCATTCTCGAGGGATCTGTCTCGGTGGTCACTGTTACTCCTTCTCTATCCAGTGATATCTTCTATGTTGCTCCTACCTTTTGATCCAGATATAACACAATTGCAAAACCGAATGACGATTGTTCAGAGAAGCGTAGGTGCAGATACGAATAAAGGATTCTAATGAAATTCCAAGACTAAGAGAAGCTTCGAATTTGTCAGAGAGGCTAGTGAGACCTAACCGACTACAAGCAGAACAAAGTTCAATATCAATTCCAGTATCATGACCCATGAAATGACGAGCCTGATCTAAGGAAACATTTGAAGACGACATTAGCGATAGATGAAGGAACCGAATCACAGTCACATAGGCTTTTAGAAATCTCAAGTGAAGAGGTAACAAAAAGATTACTTGATCGTGGGTACATTAATCTCAATCTGTTTCTTATCCTTCCAATCATGGTTCAATCGATTTCTATAACATTATTAGGACTGATACAAATAAACAAAAAGAATGGAATTTGACGTAGAATGGACTCACTACACACCATGGTTGAGGTCATTTCATTGCAAGTCAGTTGCATTCTACAGATGATAGATAGTACAGAAGTAAACTTGTTCTCCTCAAGAAGCATATCTATTCCTTCATCAGCACCTGAAGAAGCATATTTTACACAAACGATAATTGGATCCTGATAGCATGAACCTTTGCAACTCGTTCGAAAAAATGACGACATGAGTGTCACAGCATTGATTCTTTCTGATTCCAATTCCTAGATGAATTTATCGCACCATCGAGTAATTAAGGAAGGGGATCTTGTAATTCTGTATGAAAGGAAGGACTCGTTGATTCCAATCACAGTGACCAAAGGGGAGAAATATTCTTGTATTCTTGGAGCTTTTATCCATGACCAAATGATTGGGAAAGAATATGGTTGTCTTGTAGGACATTCGCTATACTCGGTTCCCCATAGATTACATCGCAAACAGGTAATAAGTATTTGTATGCACTGGAGCCTACACCAGAATTATGGTCTGCATGTATGAAAACAAGAACACAGATCATTTTCACTTTGGATGCAAGTGTAATTATTTTCAATTTGTTCATCAAACCTGGAAGTCGAGTTGTAGAATCAGGTTTGTAGAATGGAAAGGTTGCAATCATAGGTACGGGTTCGGGAGCTCTATCAACAGATATTGCTCGTGTTTTATATCCTACGGGACATCTCTTTACATTTGAATATAACGAAATGCGTGCAAACGAAGCGCGAGCCGAATTCGAGAAGAATGGATTACACGACTTGATTTCGGTTTATCACCGAGATGCATATGAAGATGGATTTGTTGTCGAAAGTGAAGACTCAAAGGAATGTGTTGATGAGACTCACCCCGTTGATGCTGTCTTTTTAGATTTACCTAAGCCATATGCGGGTAGGAAATGCACTGTGGAGAGTAATGCTCTAGCAATTCAACATGCAAATCGAGTCCTTCGTCGGAATGGTCGTATCTGTTGTTTCAGTCCTTGTATTGAGCAAGTACAAGAGAATTGCAAGGCTTTACGAGATGCTGGCTATGAATGTGGATGTTGCTGGAGAAGGTGATGGATAGTGATTGAGACTTTGGAGGTATTGCTACGCGAGTATGAATTGAACAGTATTGACAACAACAATAGTTATACGGTGAAAAATCGAAATGCTAAGAAGAGGGATGCTCCAACCTCTGAGAACCTGTCGCCTGTTCCTGAGCAGTCGGCTTCTGGATCTCCAGAAGCATTTGATCCTCGTCTCGGAGCGTTTATGGCTCATCTTGGAGTACCTAACTTGCAGCCAGCACCATCTGAACCGAAGCCATCATCATCTGAATCTCAACCTCCGACCTCAACTCCTTCCCTCCCTCTCTTTATTGGCTCAAAGAATATTACAGAATGCATGTCAACGATGGTTCTGGCAAAAGGAGAACACATTGGCCGTGGTCATACTGCCTACTTGACGTTTGCTACCAAAATTCATTATTCCTATTTGTAAAAAACAGTTCACTTAGAGGACAGATAATTATACAATGAATATGCACATAGTGCCTTCGCATCTGACGTTTCCTTCACAAGCGAATCTAATGGAATTACCTTCAAACAAATGTATTCGCCCTCTTCCATTAATCCAGTCGCCTTCCCCATATACGAATCCAATTCCTCTTTTGTCACATCCTTTTCATACAAAAACAACTTGATATACTCATCACAACCGCCTGGAGATGGATAGATTCCAGGATACTTACTACCATACACAGCAGCAGTCATATCCACAAGTTGACTACTCTCAATAGAAAGACCCACTTCCTCCCTCAACTCTTTTGCTGCAACTCCAGCAAACTGTTCACCATCAAATACACCTGCAGGAATCTCTGTGAAGGAAGCATCAGCAATAGGTGTTCTGGGTTGACGAGTGACAATGGTATACTTCATTCCATTACAGTTCAGTACAAGCAGAATTGCAACAGAAGGACCTCGCATAAACACAATTCCAGGAATGTGACGTCCCTCGGGAACAGACTTTTTGTAAACGAGCGACTTAAATTTGATAAAACCGATTCTACCATTTCCAAAATAGTCCACACTCTGAATGTCAATACTACGCACATCCAACTCAGGATCAACTTTCTGAGTCCAATTAATAAAGTTCTGACAACGAAGCACTTCAGACAGATTACATTCACAAGAAGCCGTAACCGGAACAGGTACTCCAGAAATAATAACTGATTCAGACATGAGACGAGTCAGACGATTCAAGAATAATGGATGAGACAAAGCTCGTAAGCAATGTAACATATATTGCATATTCTACCATTGTGCAGAAATCATTTCCATTAAGCAAGACACCACATTCATTAATGTGCAAAACATGAATAACACCATCATGCGAAGATGAGTAGATTCCACGGGGATTTATGGATTCTTGGGAGTTGCATGAAGGTAGTATCTGTGTCTTGAAAGAGCAGAAATAAGTCGTTTCTGATTCAATTTTTGAAGTCAGTTTGTAGGTGATATTGTATACATATCGTTGTGCAACTGAAATTGGTTGTTACTAACGACTGGTAGAACATTCTTTCATGGCACCTTCGAAGAACAAATCAGTAGTGGGCGGAGTTCGCTCGTATGGAAATGAAGGAAAGCATGCTCCAAAGAGTATGTTATCTGCTTCCTGATGATTCTTATCCTGTAGGTCCTGTTGAAGATAGTGATTTGGCTATTGAAGTTCCGTATTCTTTAAAGTCATGTGATGACAGGTGGCATAGTGGTTCGTGTTATTATTGGGTAGTGGGAATATCGATTCTATTCTGGATCATTTGTCAGAGAAAGAGGCTGTTATCGCTGTCGATAACGAAGTTTTGGAGTCTCTATCTACCAGTTTAGAAAATGTTGAGATTGGTGTTCGTAAGCTTGTGTTATGCAGTAGGACTCGAGTATTGTTCCCATAGATAGATACGGAAGATATGCTGATCAACGATGAAGATGGTTCTCTTTTTAGTGAATTCATTTCTGCCTTGCATGGAGTTTCTTCTCTGAGAACTCTTGTTTTTGTTGGTCATACATTCAAGTCTGTTGTACTGCCTTCTGCTTTCCCCGAGTCTATCTCTACTCTTGTCTTTGATAGTATGAATATGGGATAAGGATTATGGGAAGGCTGCACGATTGAGGAACTTGATTTTGAGGAGGGAGCTGCTAATGATCTTCAGACACTTGTGTTGGAAAGTAGGAGTGGCAAAAGAGAATTCTTTGTAGAGATTACTGGACTCTCAGAATTGGTATTTCCTGAGCATGGATGCCGTAATCTGGAACGACTGAAGGTGAACCGCTTAAGCAGTTTGAAGAGTCTCGTGATTGAGGATGAGGCATTTGAAGGAGGCGAAGTACTCGAAGTGTCGAGTATGAATAAGAAACAGAGGTGAGATGTAGATTGTAAGAACCTGGAGGGAGTGAGTGTTGGTGAGAACTGCTTTAAGGCGGGAAAGGGTCTTCTGATGTCAAGTGAGAATAGAGAGAATGATTTAAGACTAGGGAATATTTCGCTCATTAAGCTCACTTTGGGAGAGAATTGCTTCTATGAGGCTTCGACGATGGCAATTACATGTAAGTATGATTGGTTTTAATGATATGAAGTGCCTGAACTACGAACCTTTGAACTCCAAGGAAGCAATTTCACGACTCTAGATGAAGTGGATTTGACACCCATGTCTAACTTGGTGGAGTTTAAGGCAGGAGATGCATCATTCCAGAAGTCTACGGTGCTCATTTGTGAAGGTTGATGTGTGTGAGAGGAATAAGAAATAGGATTAACGAAGCTGAAGGTATTGTCACTTGGATCGAATTGCTTTGAAAATGGTCGCAAAATATATTTCATTGGTAGCAAGAAGAGATCATGATGAAGTCTAGATACTGTGAATATGCGTACGTTGGAATTTGGATCACGTTGCTTCCGTTCAATTCTCGATGAAGACTTTACTGTTGGAGGTATGTGAAGAGAGAGGAATGAGAGATAGAATTGACTAAGCTAGAGACACTGGTGTTCGGAGATCATTGTCTGACAAAGTTGGATCGATTTGTTTTGTTGAGTTGTCAATAAGGATGGTTATGATCCATAGAGAATCAGTGTTTGAAGACAGTACGATTTGGAAAAGGTTGTCTTAAGAATTGTGAGTATTTCGTATTACTAAGTAGGAATGATGATGATGATGAGATCTAGACTATGTGAATCGTGTTCATACAGAGGAGGATTCAGAACATGTGATGTTCCTTCCTGAGGAATATCCTGGACTCCCTCAAGAAGCTGATATCAATTGCAAGAGGTATTCTGTCTGTATTGAAGGTAAGTTCACAGGAGTTGTGTAATGCATAGCATGTCCTCGTCTTACCTCAATTGAGTTTGGTGGAGACTGTCTGCGTAGTATTCGACATGTTGATATGTGCTGTACCATTTCTCTGCTTCTCTCACCTAGACCTCAAGCGACTCAAGAACATCTCTTTTGTGTCCAATCTCTTTGAAGATGCGGAATCCTTGTCGATCACAGGTAATTCTAAATGGTCTCTTTGATAGGAAGATAATGCCAAGTTGACGGAGCTTGTGATTCCTGCGGGATGCTTCCCTCATATGAAGTATTTCGCCCTGCAGGGTATTGCGTGTAGTCGTTTATTTAGAAGTAGATATTCCTGAACTGGTGACATTGGATATTGATTCGGATGTGATGACAGATGGAGGATTCTGTGTGATGAGAAGTAGATGTGAATCTGGCGTTGAACTGTAGATCTCTACCCCACGACAATTTCGGTGAGTCCGAAAAGCATTCTCTGTACTGCAAGCAGTTATAAGTCGATTCCAAAGAAACTTCAGCGCATTTGTGTCAAGAATCTGTCGAAATTCCAGAAGCGAATTGCATCGGATGCATTCCTGGGCCAGGCATTGGTGGGATCAATCAGTGCTCTGGGTTTGGTTGCTATTATTATTGTTAGCCTCATTTAAGAAATTAGGAGGTACCATATCGCGATCGTTGTTATGTTTGTTGTTATATATTCATTTCTACGATTAGGTTCTCTATTTTGAAACGGTTTCTCTTTGATTATCAAGAAGCATTTGCGGATCACTATACGACATGTTTCCCTTATTCCCATTAAGGTCACAAATAGGTTTATTGCTAATTCAAATGTAGGAATCGATTGGGATTTGTCTGGGTCTTATCCTGTAGATGCAGAGTCTTCTGAAACAGACCCTTCGCAGAAATACTAGACTGGCGTTGTCTGCCCGCTTCATGGCCACCGCTCGTCCTTTTGCGCCTTGTTTCCAGGTGAATGATATAGGATTTTTGCTGATATCTAGTTCGTGGATAGACATGTTGGTCCTAGAGACAGTGATATTACGGAAATGCTCAAGACAATTGGCTGCACCAGTCTCGATGATCTCATCAAGAAGACCATTCCTAAGGAGATTATCACGCACGTAGATTTTATCTTTCTTTGTTATTGTAGAAGATGAAGCTTCCTGCTGCTCTCTCGGAGGAGGAAGCTCTGGAGGAAATGCGAACCATTGCTAAGAAGAACAAGCTGGAGAAGAGCTTCATTGGTGAGGGCTATTATGGAACGTTTATGCCTGCTGTGATTCAGCGCAACGTATATGAGAATCCGGGCTGGTATTCTGGTTACACTCCTTATCAGGCTGAAATCTCTCAGGGTCGTCTTGAGGGTCTTCTGAACTTCCAGACTATGATCACCGATTTGACTGGACTTCCTATTGCCAACTCCTCTCTTCTCGATGAGGCTACAGCTGCTGCCGAGGCCTATCATATTGCTCATGACTCTATTAAGAACCGCAAGAAGTTCTTCGTTAGTCAGGACTGCCATCCTTCTACGATTGCCGTCATCCGTGAACGTGCCAATCTCCTCGGTGATGAGATCGTTGTGGGTGATGTTCGTACTGCCAACTTCACTAACGAGTACAGTGGTGTCATCGTCCAGTATCCCAACACCTACGGAGAACTCTTCGACTATAAGTCTGTGAGTGATGCTATTCACGCTGCTGGAGGTTTGTTCATCACCGATGCTGATCTGCTGGCTCTGACCGTTGTCAAGGCTCCTGCTGATATCAATGCTGATGTGTGTGTGGGTTCGACCCAGCGTTTCGGTTTGCCTATGGGTTTCGGTGGTCCTGCTGCTGGTTACATGGCTGTCCAGAACAAGCATCTCCGTAAGATGCCTGGTCGTATCATTGGAGTGACGATCGATAACCACGGCAACAAGTGTCTCCGTCTGGCTCTCCAGGCTCGTGAGCAGCACATCAAGAGACAGCGTGCCACTTCCAATGTGTGCACGGCTCAAGTGCTGACTGCTAACATGTCATGCATGTATGCTATGTACCACGGTCCTGAGGGTCTGAAGAAGATTGCTACACGTGTCCACAAGATGGCCAATGCCTTTGAGTTGTCCCTGAAGGAGAACGGATTCAATGTGAAGAATGCTGACTACTTTGATACCATCACTGTGGATGTGCAGAATGCTGATGATTTCCTCCAGAAGGCCCATCAGAAGGGAATCTTGCTGCGTCGTGTCTCTGATACGGCTGTTTCTGCTTCCTTCGATGAGACCACCTCTGCTGATGACCTTGTGAAGCTTCTTTCTGTCTTCAACATCAAGGCTGATGCGAAGGATTTGGATGCCCGTTCTAGCGGAGAGATTCCTGCTGCCTTCAAGCGTGAAGGAGCGATTCTGCCTCAGCCCGTGTTCAATACCTACCACAGCGAGCACCAGATGACTCGATATCTGCACATGCTGGAGACGAAGGATCTGTCTCTCAATTACTCCATGATCACTCTTGGCTCCTGTACTATGAAGCTCAATGCTGCTTCCACTCTGATGCCCATCACCTGGCCTGAGTTCACCAACGTGCATCCCTATGCTCCTCGTGAGGACACCAAGGGATACATGAAGGTGATCGATGACATGGACAAGATGCTCGCAACAATCACTGGTTTCGAGAAGATGTCCTTCCAGCCTCTGTCAGGTGCTCACGGAGAGTTCTCTGGTTTGCTGACTATTCGCAAGTATCTCAATAGCATTGGCCAGGCCAATCGTAAGATTTGTTTGATTCCCCGTTCGGCTCATGGAACCAATCCTGCTTCGGCTGCTATGAACGGTATGACTGTGGTGGAGGTGAACAATCTCGATAACGGTGCAATTGATCTTCCTGATCTGTCTAAGAAGATTGAACAGTACAAGGATACTCTTGCCTGTATCATGATTACCTATCCTTCTACATATGGTATCTTTGATGAGGGTATTAAGGATATCGTGGATCAGGTTCACAAGGCTGGTGGTCAGGTGTACATGGATGGAGCTAATATGAATGCTCAGGTGGGTCACACATGTCCCGGAGTGATTGGTGCAGATGTGTGCCATCTCAATCTCCACAAGACATTTGCTATGCCTCACGGAGGTGGTGGTCCAGGTGTTGGTGCTATCGGTGTGGCAAAGCACTTGATTCCTTTCCTGCCCAACCATCCCACCTGCCCCGTTCATGAGGGAGCTGGCAGCAATGTGTCTGGTGCTCCTTACGGAAGTGCGAACTTGCTTCCCATTACCTGGATGTATCTGAGAATGCTTGGAATTGATGGTCTGCGTAAGGTGACTGCTTGCGCTATTCTGAACGCTAATTACATGGCTGCTCGTCTTTGCAAGGATTACACTGTGATGTTCCGAGGTAAGAATGGAATGTGCGGACATGAGTTCATTTTGGATGTGAAGCCATTCGAGCGTTATGGTATTACGGAGAATGAGATTGCTAAGCGTTTGATGGATTATGGTTTCCATGCTCCCACGATGTCATTCCCTGTTCATGGTTCCTTGATGATTGAGCCTACAGAGTCTGAAGATAAGCAAATGTTGGATCGTTTCTGTGATGCTTTGATTAGCATTCGTCACGAAATTCAGGACATTGCTGATGGCAAGATGGATAAGGAGGACAATCCTCTGAAGAATGCTCCTCATACTGCGCAGGAGGTTATTTCGGATTCTTGGAATCACAAGTATTCTAGAGAGTTGGCTGCTTATCCTACTCCTGAGACCCGTGCTAACAAGTATTGGCCTACTTGCGGTAAGGTTGATAATACTTGGGGTGACCGTAAACTTCTGTTTACTATTGATAGCTACACAAACTAATCAGGTGGCATTGAGGTGTTTGTTATAACGAAACATAATCGAGCATTATTCTCCCAATGAATGTGGATTTAGGGCATTTGGAGCTTCCATATTCAGAGAATGACTCAATCCCTTCCACAACGATGAAACATCTGTTGAACCCAATCGGTTCTCTTCCAGATTCGCAGATGCAATACGACAAAACGTAGTAGTGAATGGAAGTTGCGTCGATGGAATCGAACTACAGTTCATTTTCTCTCCAGGCTCCTACTACCATCGTCGCAACGATTCTACCAACTCATCCAAAGGAACACGCATAGCATTCTGTTCCTTGATGTCTATTCTTCATCTTTCTTCTCTACACGTACCCTTCATAACATACTCTCGATTCCTTCGTAGTAACGCTCCTGGATTGCACTGTGTCTGTAACATTTCTCCTAACGCCTTATCATCCAGCACTCCCAGAGACTGGGCCACAATCTGCATCTCATTCATCACTTGCGATTGTAGTGCATAGTAATGCTATGATTATCATCTGAACTCATACCATACCGTTACTAGCATCTTATTAATAATACCATGGGTTGGTAGAGATGGATAGATCGACTTTCCGAGAGAAAACATAACATTCATCACATAATCATCAGGAATACGTTCACCTCCCATGAATATGGTAGGGGGATTGATAGCATAGGACAGAACGGAAGAAGGAACAGGAAAGAGCGGAGCATCAAAATACCTAACTTTGTGCTTCTTTGCCATCTACGTATCAAGTCTCTGTTGATCACCAACACTATGAATTCTTGATGAAATGGAATAATCCTCCAATGCCATATCAAAGACGAATTTACCCGAAGGAATGAGCTCAAAAAAGTTCTCAGTATGAAGAAACAGCAACTCATTCTTTTCAGGTGAATCCAACTACTATTCAAGACTAGATGAGGAAATACAGCAAGAATGATCACATCACAAGTACGCAGACACTCTTCGAGGAGTGGATTCAGATCAAGAGATGGTTGACTGTTAATCACAACAGAAGGGAGACGATCTGCAACAACTTGAGTGTAAACCATATTACTATTCACAATAACATGGAAATTGAAAGCTAAGAGACGTTGTGCGATTACTCGAGCGAGTTCTGATTCACCAATCACGCCAACCTAATTCTAAAAAGTCTTCTCTATTGCTACAAAGAGTGTATGAGGATATAATGCAGGACGGCGGATTTTAGCTGGAATTGGATTTACCATTACCATAGGAAGTCGTCTCTTCCGTGGTGACCGTCCTGTAATCTCGTAAAAGAGTTGAGACATCTAGGCATCAATATGGTGTCACATTGGGACCTGACCAGACAGACGACCTCGATGTCCATGACCCCGAGGCAAAACGGTTCCAAATACATAGAGTTGAGTATTTGTTGTGACTACCCCTTTCATTTGTTGTTCTCTTCCTGAGTACGCATTCAGTTCTTTCACCATCTACTTTTGATTCCAATCACCTTTGCTTACGATATTTGCTACGATATCTTTGACAAGGTCCCATTCCTCTTCAATGGTGATGGCGTTATTAATTCTACATTATTCACACACACAACTATCTACGTATATTTTTCCCATCCTGCAATTTCATCTGCGGAGAGTTCACGATATCCTTCGGGAAGTGTATAGACTTTAGAAACTGGTGTTTCTTCAAGTTGGATAATGTCAGAAGGTCTCATTTCTTCTTTAACTACTGGAATGGCGCTCTCTAGTAGATTAGCACAAATAACAGGAACGTACTTGGATCTATTTCTGGCTCTTTTAGCAAGTCGTGTAGCTGCTAGAAATGATTCCATCCTACTGTCATTACAGTTGTAGTGGAATTCATCGGTTGCTGCTCCATTTATTACGACTTTTCTTTGTTGAAAGGAAAGAGAGTATCAAATGGGGTAATATACACGGAGTTAGTTTTCAAAAATGGATCAAACAACAAGCAAAAGCAGTGGGAACGCCATATATTTCTGCATAACAAGGTGTATTACGATATTTCATTTGTGGACAGTTTTTGGGAACTCACTGACTGGTTTTTGGTGGGTTGTGGACTAATCCTTCTGGTTTCTAGCTATCGTCTGTTCATTATCTCATTTCCAACAAACACAGACACGTTAGATTACAGTTGCCTTCTTTCCCTTTGATTTCTCTATTGTCA
>NW_014569391.1:0-24663 GCF_000743755.1 Blastocystis sp. subtype 4 | reverse complement strand
TTTTATGATTTCGAGGACTTCTTGGTGATGAAGAGGACAGTTCTTTCACGGTTGTTGATAACACCCGTTCCTCTGGACCTCACAAGACGAAACGTAAGATTGGTGAGGGAATCTGATGTTTAGTTCTTCATACAAAGACAGCTCGTTACAGTAACACAAATACGAATACTTGGAACCAGAAGGATAAGACACGCTCATTACAGAAGAAGACACCTGGCGTGAGTCAGAGACGTAATTATGATATTTTCCACATTCCTTCCGTTGCTGTAGGTGTAGAAAGGGGTGTTGAGAGTAGATCAAGTCTTCGTGGACAAGTGTGTGTCAGATTGACTTCAGCGACTTGGCAAAGCTGTCTACCAAGACAATTCCAACTGCAAGCACTCTGTAAGAATGAAGAGGATGTGTGAGTGTAGAGCGGAATGTGGAAGCTATGAGCGATACATCAACTCCTATGACCGCATTTCTGTCCAGAAGCCTGTTGTTCTGAACAGTTACGAGGAAAGCGGTGAGTTATCGTTTGTATCGGTGGAAAAGGATCCATTCGTGGAGCAAGTGTCTTCAAGTAATGTAGCGAATGTGTACACAACTGATGTGGCTCTCGCTCATCTGATGGTGGCAACACGTTCTCAGCTGTCCTGGTAGGAGATAGAAGGATGAGTGATGACTAGGGATCTGGAAGTGGTGAAGGACAGTCGAGGAATCTTCATCTCACATCGACCGGGTGTGTTTGATCAGTACACTGTGAATGAGACTTCTGTAGATATGCCAACAGAGGAGGAGAATAAGGACAATTGTTTGAGGTGAGTGTGAGAAGAGAATATAAGAGATAGGAAGGAGGTAACATCCATCAATCGTGACTTCGTGAAGCAGGTGGTGGGTGAACCAATTAAGACCTGCAAGTTCCCTTCACCATTCGATCCGAATGCTCAGAATATTCCAGAGAAACTCCATCGAATGTATCGTTATCGGAAGTTTGGTTTGAGTGATGGTTCGGTGATGTTGGTACGAACAGAAGTGCATGGTGAGCAAATTCGTGATGAGAAGAAGCAGACTGAGAAGGAGAAGGAAGAGAAGGGATTGTTGCTTCAGATGTATGCCATTAATGAATGGTGTGATCGAACACCACCAGCGAATCGTTGGAGACAGAAACTTATCAACCTCGTAGATGTGATGAATAAGTGTGAATGTAGAGTGGATATCCGCTGACTGAGGATATGAAGAATAATCATTTCCGTCTGTCGAAGTGGGGCGTTCAAGCTATGTTAGCTGGTGTGGATGTGGTGAAACTGGGTTTGGTATCACGTCGAATTATGAAATCAATGTAAGTGTGAGAAGAGACCATGAGATGTAGTGATTTAGGTCATGTGATTCTAGGTGTTCAGAGCTTCTCTCTGGATGTGTTTACGAAGCAAATGATGCTGAATGAGAAGAATATGTGGGCTGTGGTGGAGCACTTTGTGAAACTGATTAGCAAGCAAGAGGATGGACATTATGTCTTCTTAAAGGATCCAATGAAGGGATTGATTCGTGTGTATCGAGTACCTGATGAAGAGGTGATTGAGAGTGATGTTTCAGATTCATACTCTGGTGAGTATGACGATGAATATGATGAATATGACGACAGTGAGAATGAAGGAGATGAAGAGTATTCAGAGGAAAACTAAGGGTAAACTGTTTGTTACAAACATAAGACTAAATCACTCATAAATCCTCCTTGGAACACTCTTTGGATCTCGGATCACTGTAGTAGGCATTGGTTTATCGATAACAGAAATCGTCTGCTTCTTACTAAATGGATTCCACGTAAAATGAACATATCCCTCTTGTAACGCAAAGAGTGTCCAATCACGTCCAACACCCACACCAGCACCTACTTTCTCACTTTCCACTCGAAAGAACATACCAGCATGGAACTTCGTTCCCTTTTGTCTCACAATAATGTTTCCAGGAATCACTTTCTCTCTAAACCTGGTAGATACCAAACTCTCCCTACCCGCCGTATTTCTTGACTCCACGATATTTAGGATTTGAATCACGACCATTTAATGTTTTTCCTCCTGATTGGTTGTGTGCAAACCGACAAAGCACTATTGACATCAAATCATGATCGAACTCCTCACCTTGCGGCATAATTGCATTTGCTGCAGAAATGCACCGTCCAACTCGAACAAGAAGAGACATTTAGTTCAGTTATCCAATCACAATGTCTAATATTGGGGATCCCCATTATGTGAATTCGGGATGTACAAAATGCATTCCCATATAACTAGCATCGCTTTTGATGATTCATACGTACAGTCGTATCTAAGGATTCGCGCATTCGGAATGTTGATAATAAAAGTGGAAAGAGTGCATCCAATAATATTGACTACTACTGTTTCTACTTTAAATTGTTTCCCCTCTTCCCTATTCTTCATTAATTCCCTTTGAGGTAAAAGAGTGATAAGAATTATCATTTCTTTGGAGTTTTATGAAGGCTGTAGCAAAAGAAGTGACAAATTCGATGTCACCTTTAGGGAATTTGATAGTATGTTTCTTAGATTGAAGATATTTATGTGTTTAGGGAAGTGCATCGGAAGTATTTATTGAGAATTCAGCGCGTAAGGAGGGTGTGTCTTTGTTCTTTGCTATCATGGATAGATTATCTTCTTTCGACTACTCATGGTCGTGGGATTGGTTTATCCTTATCACCAACAACAGTATTTCAAGAAGAGGGGTTGTGTACTCTTGAGTCTCAAAGTCTCTTTCTTGATCCTCCTTTGGAAGAAAAAGTAGATTTGATAAGGATGGTCTGATGTATAGAATGTGAAATACGATTATGAAACAAAGCTTAATCTCACCGAGATTGTAATGCAGACGTTGAAACGATCAGGAAAAACACCTCTTGATGTGTTCTCTGAACTCGATTCAGAGAAGCTTGGAGTTCTTGATGAGAAATCGTTGCGGAAGGGCCTCAGCAGTTACGGAATTTCCTTAACTGATACTGAATTCGCTCTTGTGTTTTCTGGGTAGGATGAAGTGAAGAAGAATGATAAGAAGATTCATGGAAGGAGAATCTGTTAACTATCTTCGCTTTCTTCATTCTTGGACTGAGTTTTCCTCAGATATTGACATACCATTCTCGTTAAAGCGCTCATCAACAGATGAGTTGGAGAATGTATGTGACGCGTTGGATGGAAGCCCCAAACGTCGACCACGCCTCGTTCATTTCGATGAAAATGAACAGGAGAAGTTGAAGGAGAAACTCCGGTTATGTATAGTACAGATCTTTGGTAATTCAAATGGTGATTAGTAGAGAAGGGATTTGATTTGTAGTAATTTTCAAAGAATTACAGGATCGAGAAGGATATGTGTATCTAAGTGACTTAGCAGAGTACTTCTCATCTCGAGGAGTCACCTGTACTATCAACCAGTTGTGCATTCTATTCGCTTCATTTTGTGATGGACGGAATCGAGTCACTTTGGAGGAATTCCAGAAGTATGTCTGTGGATTGTGTGTGAACGTAGATTCGTTCAGTCTCTCAAGTGTGATTCTGACTCGACTATTGTACAGGCATTCCCCAAAACATTTGGGAGAACCTTACACATTCGTCTGTTACCTAGTCAGTCTTCTCTGTAGGAATGGATTTGGTGATTGAGAGTAGATCTTGTGATCAGCCATTACGCCATGTTCCTTCTGTTGCGAGGAATTTGAATCGCTTGCCACTATATCGATTGATGTTGGATATGAATGAACTTCCTCTTGTCCCTAAGGAAGAGGATGCTGTTTCTATTTAATATCTTTGTCTTGTTCTATATGTATCTTATGTATGTGGAGCCATACGGTTGCATTTATTTGTTTGTTTGAGAACTAAAGCAGTATCGTTGGTTTTGTTCACATTATCCCAAGAATGGCTGCTGCTAAACGTGGTATGGTTTGATGGATGTAGTTTGATGTATAGGACGTGGAGGTGCTACTGGAAACAAGTTCCGAATGACTCTCGGTCTTCCTACAGGTGCTGTGATCAACTGTGCTGATAATACTGGTGCCAAGAACCTGTATGTGATTTCTGTTACTCGTACTGGTGCTCGTCTCAACAGATTGCCTGCTGCTTGTGAGTTCGGATAGGAAAGTATTATATCTAGCTGCTGGCGATATGTTCATTGCCTCTGTGAAGAAGGGAAAGCCTGAACTCCGTAAGAAGGGTAAGTTGCTGTTGGGACTTTCTCTGATTCCATAGTTATGCCTGCTGTCGTGGTGAGACAGAGAAAGAGCTGGAGAAGAAAGAATGGAGTCTATCTCTATTTTGAGGGTGGATTTTGATTGATAGGATTGATGAATAGACAATGCTGGTGTGATTGTTAACCCCAAGGGTGAAATGAAGGGATCTGGTATTACTGGACCTGTAGCAAAGGAGGCTGCTGATCTTTGGCCAAAGATCGCTTCTTCGGCCAGTTCCATCTGGTAAACGAACAGTTGCTGTAAAGGGATATGCATTTTTTGTTGCCAACAAACAATTCACTGCTTGAGACCCATTTCCTCCAAGAAGGCATCCATCTTCGGTTCTCGCTGTAAGAAGTTTTTCAAAAGAACAGAAGCCTTCTCAGAAGAACCCTTACTCAAGATCTTCTCTCGAAGAGCGGTTCCCTCCTTAGAATTGTAGATTCCTTTCTCTTTGAATACGGAGAAGATATCACACGAGTAGACAAGAGACCACAGATAACTGTAGTAGCCACAGGCATACATTGGTGACATGATGTGACCAAAAGATGCAGGACCATAAGAGTCTGCAATTACAGGACGAAGAGACACCTCTTTGAGTACCTTCTGATACACCTACACATCATACCCTCACAAATCCACCACATTCAGAACTGGTTCCGTTAACTCTTCTGAGTGAACTTTGTAGTCAAAAATGCCAAAAGACAGTTGGCGCAGGTTGAACAAAGCAGAACAGTGATTCTTGGAATTGATTAAATTATCAATCAAAGCATCAGGTAATGGTTCTCCCGTCTTGAAGTGGTGTGAAAGACGTTGTAACACAGGTTTCTGCCAAGTCCACTGTTCCATCAACTATGCTATGATCCATTGTCCCAGAACTACTTGTGATGGAGTTTCAACAAAGTCAGTTTCTTCACAGAACGATCCAAAGGAGCAAATTCGCTGATCATTGCACATCACGTGAATGAGGTGTCCAAACTCATGGAATAAAGTGTTAACATCGTCATGAGAAATTGTTGAAGGTATTTCAGCAGTTGAAGGAGGGAAGTTGCAGATCATGCATGCCACAGGTAACTACAAGTAAGATGGAGATTCGATCAATACAGCATGATCGCCGTCAATAATCGATGAATTCTGGATATTCTCACAACAAGCATGAGTGTATTTACCCTCACGAGGATAAAGATCCAAGAAGAAAATGCCCTGAAGTTTGCCTTCCTTCGTATAAACACTATAACTTTTCACGTCTTTGTACCATCGATCTTCATAGTCAATTCTACACATCCACCGAATCCATTAGTCCTACTCCTTGAAAACAAACCCAAATATTTCTTGATAAATCTTCATCATCTCCGATATCACATGTTCTGTTGGGAAATACTCCTTCACCAAATCAACATCGACCTATGAATCAACTTGATTCCTCAATCTAACATGATACAGCTTTTCCTTCAGCTTGTTCATATAATAACTAAAGTCCCAGGCTTCTAAAGGACCTTCTTCTCCACATTCATGTTTGTAATCGAGAAGCATCTTCAATTCCTTCTTACCACTCTCTTCCAGCTTGCTGCGTAGATCAAATAGGAAATTCCGAATATTCTCAGGTGTCTGAGCCATCGTATTCTCTAAAGCATACGTAGGGAAGTTTGGATATCTACATGAAAATGGAATAAAAGATATACCCAAGAATTGAAACAGCTTCTTTACGGAGTTTCAGCGTATCTTCAAGGAGATCGAGATTCTTCTGTCCACCTCGTTTTCCAAAGGCTGTAAATACTTGTCTGCGTGTTTCTGACACCGAGCATGTCTCCAAAACAGGGAATACGTCCGGATACTTCATTGTTACGATGTACATATCACCATCTCTTCCTAATGTGGCAAGAGTGTTTTCACAAACACCAGCCAGTTGTTCCTTCGTAAATCGGAGTTCAGTCTTCTCTTCTGCCAAATTCTTACTAAATTCGTTTTCGTTTTCGATGATCTTTTTCATCACACCCTCATAAGCAGATCGTTTCTCAGATGACAAATGAGCTCCACTTCGTCTAAAGATGAAGAAACAAGACAACAATAACCTCATTTGCTTCAGAAAATCACTGATATACTTCTCAATATCACTGTCATACTTTTCCTCACGCTTTCTGCGATCCTCTAGAATTAGGCCAAACCCTGTTATCGTACCGTCGAACTCCGAAAGAGCATTGTACAGATCATGTTGGAGGTATCGAGCGAGACTACTTTGACTGATAAGCACACAACCGTCATTTGCTGCATCACGAACATCTTTCTGGGTAGCCACATTCTTCAGCGTTCCAACAGATCCAACTAGTATTGCTACGCCTATTCAAGTTCCTACTGGCTCCTTGGCTGTTATGGTCCAGAAGAAGAAGAGGTTTGATCGTATTCTGGAATGTCCTCTGGTCCCTTGGAATAGAGATAATCTCCTTATCGACCTTCTTAGCATTGCTAACCTGAAGTTCAATGCTACACAGAGAAACGTACGAATTCTTCAGCGAGTCTCTTCACTTCCGCTGCTGAGATATTAAATCGGGGTTTGATAAACTTGGCGAACATGAGTAAACGAATATGAACCCCAGTATAGAAACAAACACATCAATTCCATTTAAACAAGGCAGGGGTCCAGAAACGAGACGTCAGAGGGAACATCCAATCTGCCTCCTCACTCATCTTCATCAACAACTCAGCAGCCTTCTGCTGATACGTCTCACCCAGTCGCTCTCGTTTATCCCACTTCACCAGCAGCTGAGCATAGCCATCACATGCTTTGGAATAATCGAACAATTCGGGACGTGAGAAACCAGCCAAAGTCAGCATCTTTTCCCTCTTCTGGAATACTTCAAGTGCCTGTAAATACAACCCTTCACATGTTACAGGTTGATCTTCCTTCAATAAAATGGATCCCATCATGGCCAGTGTGTTACTGCTGTGAATCTACGTATTAGGGTTGAATCATTGAAATACGTTCTGATTGATATCAATCCCAAGTTTATCCGATAATTGCAACGAATACTTCAAGACAGCTCCTCCTTCTTCCACCTATTCTCAGAACAATTTGCAAATGGTACATTATTTTGGAAGAGCAAATAGGCTCCTGAGTTATTCAACATCTGACGAACTGAATCAGAATTATCCTTTGAAATCTCATTCGCAGCATCCATCTCTTCAGCCACACGTTTAATTTCCTTGCAAATACTCACAGCATCGTCTTTTGGAGCTTCATCATCCCACATCATGCCAAGGGTGTTATTAAGAACAGCAAGTTGCCAGAATCGTCCTTGATATGATGCTATATCCTTCAACTACAATGAATTATACATTACAGACAAACCTTCAAACAAGAATCATACATCCTCTCTTTGCCCATCAAATGTTGTTGAAGTGTCGATAGAAGCATTGCAGAGAGGCAAAGAGTAGAATTCTGACCACTACACAGAGAATCAAGCTAGGATCAAGTCACATCTCTATTCCAACTTCTCTGCAATAGATTCCACTTTCTTCCGTCTTTCCAATATGAAGAGCAATATTTGCAAAAGTAACACGCTCAATCAAGGCTTCGTCCTTATCGTTTCGCGAGTCAATATTCTGTTTCATTGTCTGCATGATTTTGAGAAGCTCTGTGATATCTTTTGGCTTATTTGAGTTGTAATGCAGTTCAAGTCTTCTATTCATCATCTGCAACCATGATACTT
Source organism: Blastocystis sp. subtype 4 (assembly GCF_000743755.1). Taxonomy (NCBI): domain Eukaryota; class Bigyra; order Opalinata; family Blastocystidae; genus Blastocystis; species Blastocystis sp. subtype 4. The sequence goes on along the minus strand of NW_014569391.1, from coordinate 16,755 downwards.
CACTTTCGATTAATAACATCAATCATAGGACTGTTTGCAGGGCTAAAGGAACTGACAATCTCGTTCACGCGCGAATACAATTGGTCGGCTTCTGTAAATGCACGGCGTTGCATAAGGACCTCTGCTTGCTTCATCTACCGATAAAAACGGTACAAAAAAGCAAGACTTCTTGGAATGCCGTCATCATCTCCTTCTCAGCTTTTTGGCATGCCGTCTCACTAAAAGTACGAACCATAAAAGCTCTTCCAATCTTTACATCAGAAATGGGTAGAGCTCTTACAAGTGGAGAACGACATAATGCAACATAACGACGAGTGCAGAAGGATAACATCTGCAGATTCGAATTTAAAAAGAGTAAATAAGGAAAACTCTTCTCATGGATACTACCAACATATAACCGCGGGAGTAGTTGTTTCGAAATGTTTTCCTTCAGTTTTCAATTATCTTATGTTACAGCCCAGATCATCATCGTTAATGCCTGAATGGTATAGAGAATATCTTGCATTCGTGTCAAAAGGAAATATGGATCCGCAACAATTCAGTCTACTATTCTTTTTATCTAAATTCTATAATGCCAAACTGTACTATACTATATGTTCCAGAATTGTCCCGCTCTCTTATCTTGCTACTTTTGAGGATACTGTGATCGTCTTCAAGTACACCTCCTATCCTAGTGAAGGATGTATAATCTGCGTTAGTACCGTCAGAGAGTGTATTACGGCCTTATTTACGGTAAGAAAAGGTCAACTAATATATGATGAGTCCTTTACTCTTATTGTCCATGATCAGATCCTAGATCTTAGCTGTCAAGGAGATCGTTGGGAAGGAGATGTTTTGGATAATGAGCCATTTGGTTGGGGCGATCTGTACGATGCTGATAATCATCATGTCTATCGTGGTTTTCTATCAGGTTCAACTCGGATATGTTACGGAATAGAATACCACCAGATTGCCTGTGAGGATGTAATTATGTATTGTGGTAATTGGAGTTGGAATGTACGGAGTGGTTATGGTCAAGTGTTTGATCGTAATGGCTCGATTCTTTATGAAGGAGAATGGATTGATGATCAACTTCAAGTCTCATCTTCACTTAGCATCAGCGAAAGTTCTCCTTTCCAATCACTGTCGTCGTTAGTAGAAGATATAGTGATTGGAAATCATTGTTGCAATAGTGATCACTGGAAACGACTGGATCTACAATTCCTAGTTCGTTTGCGAAATCTGTCAATCGGAAATGAATGTTTTTGTAATTGTGATACTGTTATTGTATCGGGTCTGAAACAACTCCAGCGATGTGTCATTGGAAGCAAGAGTTTTTCCCTAGAAGGCTCCACAATTCATGAGAATAACTATCGTTCTCTGTATATCACACACTGTCCTCAACTGAGAGAGATACTGATTGGGAATCGATCCTTTGCTGATTATTATGTCTGTGATATTCGGTGTCTCCCAACACTGAAATCACTCTATATTGGTAATGATTCACAATGGTCCTATTGTTTTAAGTACTGTCCTCAATTACATATCTGTGATTTTCCTATGTTGGAATGTCTTTATTGTGGTGGTAACTCATTTTTATGTGTTCATTCTGTTCGATTTGAAAGTATTCTTTCTGAGATGAATCTTACTTAGATTTGCCCGCATTGCAAAGTATTGTCTGTAATCGCTGTGCTTTTCAAGGCGATATGCGTCACTGTAATGAAAGTGAGAGTGAATTGGTAATGAGAAGTGAGGATGAGGATGACGATTGATCACTAGAATTACCTTCACTTACCATGTTCTCCTTGGATATTGATTGTTTTTCTCACATCGATTGTGTCACAATTGATCGTAATCATATGTCCTTGAAATGATATCTAGAAGTACCAAATGTCCAACACATCTGTATTGGATATGATTCATTTTACTATACGCAAACACTATATATCCGAAGTAACGATGGAATGAAAATGATGATGCATAGAATCGGATACCTTGAAACGACATATTTCGAATCGTCGTCAATACATTCGAAGTGTAAGTTTATCACCTTTGTCGCCTAGTATGTAATCTATGTATTGTGTTTGTTAGAAGAAACAAAATACTAAAAGATACTAAAATGAAGTGGTGATTGCGGTTGAGAGAATGAATAGAGAAGAGGATTGAGAAAAGGATTAAAGATTGAATTAATAAGTGAAGACTTGGTGTTTGATGGATACGTTTGATTCGGTACTGATTTGTTTTGAACCTGATTCTCTTGTGTATCATTAAGCATATCCATGCATTCTTCTAATCCACTCATATCCAAATCTTTCAAATTAATCTCTTCATATTCAATTGGATCTGATAAAACCACCTCAGCTTTCCCATTTTGATAGAATAATTCATGTTTTTCCTCTTCTGTCATCTCCTCTAATGGAATTTCTTCAATATCCAAAGACTCACAATCCCCATGTTTTCGTAAATACCTCTCAACAAATTGTTTGGCTTCAGTCACAGATGAATCAGATTGATACGGTTTCAAGGAACACTCATATTTGGTATGTAAAAGTTGAAGAACCTCAAGTTGAGAGGATGTTACAAAATAGAGACTATTTGAGGAATCTGAGGATGATTGTAATAAGGAGATTCTTGATAAAAAGATCTCTTCAGATAGAGGAAGATCCATGTGAATCATTATGTTCAGAAGAGCGCAGTTCTTCAGAAATGGTAACCAACAATCATGAACAAGAAGAATCACTTGAGTTATGGGAGTTTCATTGGTATTATGATTGACAACTTCGCGAAGAAATTGATATCGAGAACGAACCTCCTTGTGGATATTACTTTCACTCAAACACAAGATATGAACTCCCTTTCTACCTTATAATACATGCAATAGCTTACATTCTATTCTCTAGAAGCATGGAGAGAAGGAGATTCACTTTGTATTCCGAAGACGTTACAACGGATACCAATGGAATTTTTGATCGGACTGCATGTTGGATGGATGTTAAAATATAGGGAATTCGCTTAACAACCGAAAGCGAGTCGCAATCAGGTAACACAGAGTAGAAACCGGGAATATGGTTATTGGGCTCAGGAGATTGTTGAATTGGTGGTAAATAGGTTACCTGATTCACAGAATAATGCAACTACGCATAAGTACATACTAGCGAATCTACAGATATTAGGGCTTCTTGAACAGCTTTGATTGAACAACAGTTCTTAGCCATTGGTGTACCGGTGGTTGTGAAAGCTGTAATATCCTGCTCTGGTAGAAGCGACATACTCTCCATTGTCTATACATTACCGTAGTTGTATAAATATACTCTTTTTATAATCGGTCTTGAGAACAACAGTTCACACTGATCAAGCATGATTGTTTGAATTCGATCGAAGCAATTCTCATTTCCATAATACAGTCGAGGCAGTCTTCCTGCTGTCACAATAAGAATGTCCACACCATAGTGCAAAGCCTTTAAGTCTCTCTCAAACTTTAGTGATCCTACAGATGCATGGCAAAGAATGGGTGAATGCTGAAGAACTTTACAAAAGGAAGAGCAAAGAAGGAAAGCGCGATCTCTGCTTCCAGTCACAATAACCATTTGGATCTTCCTTTTTTCCAATTTCTTTATGCATTTTATTCTCTGAAGTAAATCTTGAAGAATCGCATCACTCGATCCACCGATCAAGATACAACTCTTCTCAGATGCCTTTTCGTCTCTTCCCATTGCCATTTGTTCCATGGTTCTGAAAAGTGTCAATAAATAACCTTTTGCAAAGATCTGCCTTTCCAGAAAACGGCTCTATACCTAAATACCTGATGAACACAAGGTTTATTTATTCTATCTATGATAAACAAATCTGTAAGGCTTTTTTAGGCACAATAACCTAGTTGTTGGAGGCTGAAGATCCAATGGTAGTGGATCGATCCGATGTCTATCCAGATAAATCGAAAGAAACAACAGCTCAGATACCTGAATCGAAGGGTTACCTTGCAAAAGGTATGCGATTATACTGTGAAATCAAATATAGGCATGAAGGATATTGCCATATCATCCGTTATTATTGGAGTTATTGTTGGAATTCTTTATATCAACCAAGTGAGGTGCGTTTGTTAGTTTTCATCTAGACGCTAAATGACGTATTGTCATGGTCAGTTGATCGTACTCTTAGCTTGTATCCACGAAAAGTGAGACTTTGTATTCAGTTTCATGTCTAGACCAGGTCACTGTATGCTATTTTCACTTGTACCTTCATTCATGATGACTTTTATCATCTAAATACTCTTGTACTCTTCTTTTGTTTTTCAGCATACTGCATCCTTCTTAGAGGGAAACTACTCTTTCTTTGTGTATCTGTCGTCACAATTGTTTTTGGTAACTTTCTAAGTTGGATTATTGGAGTTGGATGCATGAATGGTATATCAGGTTTAAGTTTCTTCTGCTTTCAATAGTAGGATGGACATCGGGCCTTCTTCTTTCCTCCTATTTCTCCGTTCATGAGTGGATTTGTTGAGAGTCGGTGATTTGTAGTAAGAAGACTCTCATCATCGACATTGTTGTAACAGTTCTTATGATAGTTTTGATTTGTTTTGGATTGATTCCTTCTACAACAGCCTGGTATCTGTCAAATTGTTGTGTAATGTCTAGTTTTCAGTATACTATCTCAGGAGCAGTAATGGGTATCTTTGTAGCATATCTTTTCGCAAAATCTCCCTTCGCTTCTGCTCTAGGCTTGAAGGAACAGTCCAACCCTATTGTAGCTAATGAGGTGATACAGCAGTCCACCCAACAAACAGATGATGCTCCTAAACGAGTCACTGTGGGAAAACACCTAATGAACTTTAATGATTTGCGTTCCTCAACAGTATCACGTGTTTATCGTAAACAGAGATAACCAATATTGATACAAAACCCCATAAAGATCAAACCTACACAAACGAACGCACCGTAAACGAATCATTCTGTTGAAGATGAGGAGGCACGAACTAGTCATCAATCTATTCTTCTAATCCTACCGGTTCACTCCCATTATTCACTTCACTATCCTTATCATCATTATCCTCACAGGTGGCGGCAAAGAACATCACTACAAATAACCTTCGATTCAAACACCAACTGTCGTCTGTAAACCCTCTTCCTTCATTACTACTGAAATTGCGACTGCGACCACTTTGCCTAACGTATACACCAGAAACCACTACCTCTTTACAATCGGAATGGCCTTGCTATGTTTCAACTTTCCTGACGGAGACATGCAGGGTGAATCTGAATCAGAGTCTGTCTCTATCTTTTCAGCATCATTATTCTATTCCTCATACTTTCCTCTTCTCAATTACCATCTTCATTTGTTCTAATCGCAGAAGAAGTGCCTCCCGACTTCTTGCCAAGTCTCCATTTGACTATGCCATCAATACATCCTTCCATCCACTACCGAAGTGGGAAGACCAAAGAGAGACGAATCATGCCGCCCATTCTCTTTAGAAGTGTCCATCTGGAATTCACAAATACAGCAATTTCAAGGACCTACAGAGTGCTTTAGGGATGGTTCTTAACTTTAGAAGTCTAATGGATATATATGTAGGGAGTTTCATGGAACACTCCAAGATAATTCTCGTTGTTTCTGATGTCAATATGATTTGGTTGTGTTTAATATTTGTTTTGAAATGGTAGAAGGCCTTTTCGATTGTTCTATACACATGATGGACATTCTTACTAAATTCTATCTCAATCCTTATTCTATCGTTTCTTTTCTCAGTACAACGTATTCCTCCACTAGCCACTGTTATTTCCTTGTTCCTACTGGATTTCCACAAAGATATCACAAATACAACACAAACGCTTCAATTATCCCACTTCTCATCCAATCTCGTTTTTCGCAATTCCTTTTTACTGTTGGTTCACTTCGCTTTCTGATAAGCTTCTTATCCTTTTGAGTACTTTTACTATTGTTTTGCAACTCCAATTGGAAAGCAAGTTAGTTCTTGGTTAATCAACGAATATAAGTGTATTTTCTCTTTGATACCCTACTCATCGTATAGATAATGAACGAACAGTGCAAATATCTGGAGGAATCGATTATCTGTGCTCAAAGTGCTGATTCTGACCCTGCTTCTGTTCAGAGACGAAATGAAGCGATCACATATATTAACAATTTGCGTAGTGATGCAGGGAGCTGGAAGCTTTCGTTTCAGACGTTCCTGCATACTGATAACGTTTCTGTTTGTGGTTGAATTTATGTCTAGTACCGTGTAATGCTAACATGCTTGGACCTGATAACTTCTTTCATTCGAGATGGTTCCTATGTCCCTGTTGCTCAAGAAGATAAGGTGGTGTTGCATGAATCGCTTCTTGATTGGATCCGCAAGAAAGAACCATCAGCTATTCTTGCTATTCCAGACTACTTGAAAACGAAATACGCTGTTTTGGTTTCTTTGTTGATCAAAATGGATTATCCGCAGTTCTGGCCTGATGTATTTGATGTAAGGATAGTTAAGTTCATTGATTCCAAGGCTCTGTTTCAAATCCGTTCTTTATCTCCTCCTCACCTTCTAATGTATTTAAAAGTCTTATATTATGTAGATGAGGAGATTGTACAGGGAGCAGGAGGCATTCGAGCTCCAAAAGAACGACCAGATTTGGATGCCGGTATGCGAGTGAAGGACTGTCTTCGAGATAATTACATCTCAATCATATTCCAGAGCTGGTAGATATGGGAATCTAAAGGATGATTACTAGGATGGAAGTACTTCAGCAATATGGTCAAAATACTGATGATATGAGTATTACTATTTGCAACACAACGTTAGAAATCTTATCAGAATATGCTGATTGGATTGATGTTTCCTTTATGATCAATCCTGTGACTCTCACAACTCTCTTTGCTTTATTGGAATATGACCAATATGCAGAGAATGTGCTTTTGTGTTTTGAAGAATTGATCAACAAAGGAATGCCTCCAGGGAACAAAATCCGTCTGATTCGTACACTAGGTCTGAATATCCTTTGAATCCTATTTCTAATGATTCCTTCATTTACAGCAGACGTTATAGCCAATCTTCTTCAGAGTGAGAAGTATTCAGATAACCAAGATGTGATGGTTGAAATCCTTGAAGTTCTTCATGTTATTGTGAAAGAATTAATTGAGGCATTGCCTGGTTGTACAAGTGATGTGAATGATGGAATGATGGGATGATGATTAGAATGAAGCTATCCAACAAGCAGGAGTGGATTTAGAAATTGTAATGAGAATACTTCCATTGATCATGAATCAAGCTTATTTAAATCCTATCTTGAGTATATCGGATCTCTTGAACGTACAATTCAAATGATTTAGTAATCCGAAGAAGCTCGTTTATCAACTTCAAAGAGAAGAAACTGCCAAATCAAATTCTGTTCCTATCTTCAATCTACGTGTTTATGTTCCTATGATGCTTCAAGGAATTTTTAAACAGATTCAGTATTATAAGCTTGATCTTCTTCATATCTAGACTTCCTGAAGATTACAGCTTTGATCCTGAGAGCGGGATTGACGCTGATTTTGACACATACAGAAATAGTCTTAAAAAAGTTCTTGTTGCTTTGATTCGTCTTTATCCTGCATTATACCTTGATTACATCGATCAGTTCTTCGTTCAAGTTCCATTGGATCGTTTTCCTACATTAGGTTGGCAAGAAGCTGAAGGGATTCTTACAATGATATTCTACTATGGTGATGGTACAAATGTGAATATACCAAGTAATGCTTATCGATGTACCATATTCATATTCTCTCTCATATCTAGCTCGTTTCACAGATCTATTAGTCTCCTTCTTCTCAACATCAATCTTCATTCAGCACTATCACTTCAGTATTCTTCTCGCTGCTATGGACTTGATCTCTCGTTATCAGTCACTTCTACTTCCACTAGATTCACTTCATTATCAAATTCTCGCTGTGTTTATGAAAGGATTGAATGCCAATCGGGAACGAGTTCGAGAAAGAGCTGTGAACCTTCTAGCTCGTTTTGTATCAGGACTAAAACAGAGTATCATTCCATTTCAACAGGGGATTCTCGATGTGATTCAAGGTTTGATTGTGTTACCAACTCCAGATGATCTCATTCAACATGCTTCTGAACCTCTCTATTATGAAGGTATTTATCCTCTCTTCTTCATTACTTCTACCATCATTTGTGGAAATTGGAATAGTATTGATGAGATTTATGGATTCTATCATGTACCAGAAATAGTCCTGTTTTTAGTCTAGAATACATTCATGCTTCTCTATAATAATATCAATCGTTATCGTCAACAGCTTACTCATACACCATCAGATCATTTCCTTCGTATGATTCTAATTAGTATTCTTATTCTAGTTTTATCAATTGCTTATAATGTTGGTTGTTTCGCTCATATGTTGAAAGGAATCACAAACAATCCATCATCAGCACTATCTACACTTGAAGGGAATATGCGAGATGAAATGCTTTCTCTTCTTCAATTGTATATTCAGCTCTATCCTTTGACTGTGGGGCATAATACTGATTACCTCACGAGTCAATTAGATTCACTCATTCATCGGCTTGTCATCATTCTCAAAGAGTTTATGTACTGATTCACTCTCTCTCTCATGTAGACTCCCTTGTACTCAGGATCTTGTCTGCATGTACTGCTCACTGGAGACCTATCGTGGTCTTGCTGCCGGATTTGATGTCATCGGTCAGATCTATGCCAATTACAAGACTGGTCAGGATCCATATTTGGATCCGTTGTTGGGATTATTGACAGAGAAGGCATTTGTGTCATGTCAGGGAGATGAAGATGTGATTGGTTGGTGATGTTGCATATCTTCATGGTTAGGACGTCAAAGTGACGTATTTAATGGATATTATGGATTTTTGAATGCTATTGTGAATTATTCTCCGTTCTTGCTGTGTTCAGAAATCAACCGACCTTATTTCACACAGTATTTAGGGGTCTTATTACACGGAATAACCCAAATCAATCTCATTGCTGTTAACAAGATCTGTGTTATTACGTATCATAAACTTGCTTCTTCGTTATTTGCTCGTGGTTCAACTGTTCCTGCTGATGTGAGTTCACTTTCAATTTGTAATTCGCAGATTCTTCAAATCTTCATCCATCATATTATGAATGAAGTCACACCAGTCATATTTGAGTTCTATCATATGCCACAGTTTAGTATGCGTGACCCACAATCAATTACCACTGTTAATGAGATTGGAACACTCATTCATTTTATGACCAAGAATTGTCCCGAATATCAGCAGTAGGTTAATGGAACTGATTTCATGTAGATTCTTCTTGAACGTTTTTTTAGTGAAGTACAACTTCTCAGAAGAAATCACGAAGGGTTTCTGTGCTAATTTGATGGAGAAACAGCCAGAGAAACTCGGTAAATTCCTGCGGTCCCTGTTTGAGTATGCGTTACAGCAGTAATCACTAATTTGACATGTTTGTTGGAATGATATTTGGTATTCCAGAACAATTCATGTTTTGTTGAATTCCATAATTCAGGTTTATCCAATAACTCCTATTTTGGTTTTATCCTCGATGGGGAGACGGTGGCGGAAGCGTTTTACTTCCTTGGAAGGCCGACTCAATCTGTTGATCCTAACCTTCTATCTAGTGTTGCTGTCTCTCAATGTTTGTGGTATAGTGGGCATTGGAATGATGTTCACGAAAAACAAACGAATCAGTCTCATCAATAAGTATATCACTGTGCGAATAATCCATTTGTAGATACAATGAGAGGGTGAGAGCATGGGACGCTGGCGGATTGTGGGATATGGAAGCTTCAGACTTTTCACTAGTTGTGGATAATCAGTACTATAACTTTTCCATGCAGACCACAGGAAGTGGAGAATTCTACCCTTACCGAGATCGATGTCAAGAAAAGGATGATCCCCAGTGTGAAGTGGGCGGAATTCTCTATTATACAACAACAATCAAGTATACAGGGAAGAATTCTACTGTACGCCTCTTATCCAAGTTTCAGGAACAACCCATTTTTGTTAGTATTCTCCCGTTCAATGATAGTACTCATTTATATAAGAAGGACATTTCATGTGTTGGAGGAAATGAGTAGGATTATTTGTAATGATATAATTTCAGAGAAACATGTACTAAAGAGTGTCTGAAGCATCATGGTGTGTGGGAAAAGGATACAAACAAGTGTTTTGTGGAAATGTATTTATCGAGCATGTGTTTCCGTCTTGCCTACTCCAATCAGACGGACATATGGTCGTTAGACGTTCCACCGTATCAGTCTCCTTGATTTTCTGATATCTAGGACATGGTCCTTAGGGGACAATGTGATTAGTTTTGGTTGTGAGCCTTCTGTTGAAGGTAATTTGTTTGATTTTATGAAAGATGAATACTGGTTACCATTTGTGTATTCGCATGATGTATCGAAGAACATCACAGTGACTGTATGGAGTAAAGCGATCATTCTGATCCCAATAGATTCGTCATTACCAGGATCCATATATCTCAGCCGCGTACATTACTGAAGGATGCAGTAGTTCAACGAATGATGCAAAGACTTGCTTCGGTCGTAGTCACGAAGAAGATCTGGTGATAGCAATGAGACTCTTACTGCTTGGACTCATTGGAGTTGGGATTGATGGGACTGTATGGATATGAGATGAGTCTTATGGTAGTTGATGTTAGTGGTATGGATCCTACGACGCTTACACCGAGAAATCCCGTCATGGTTGGAACCACTCCGCTTTGTGACAGTAAGTCATTGTAGTGATGGAGGAGAGAATTGAATGATAGATGAAGAGGAAACAATTGATGAGAAGTATTCGGATAGGAAGGATAGGAATAATGATGCTTTACCTGATGCAAAGACAGTGAAGATGCTTGATAGTAATGCAAGTGCTTTAGAGGCGTATTCACCATTGTTACGGATGCGTCAAGAAGATGCAGAAGATGTTTCATTTGTAATAGAGGCTTCACCAGCTCAACGTCAGGAAAGTGAATATGATTTAATCACTCCATCTTTTCGAGGAGATGAAGAAGGTATTTGATGTGACATAGCATTTAGCGAGATGTTTGTGTGATCAAACAACTGATATAAAGTTAACATTACTGGGACTTATCTTGCTTGAACTTAGAATACAGTCCAGCAGTGTCTTCACCATAATCAATTGTAGCCACAGCAAACACAGCAGCAGCACCCACAATAAGAAGAAGAACCACTACAACAAAGATAATATTCAAATCGATGATTTCAGATTCCTTGTACAGATTTGCTACACATCAGAGCATGCATCAACAGCCACGTTCAGAGAGAGCAATGAGTCCTAACACAGTATAGCCAGCAGTAGCTTCCTCAATCTCCATAATTGCAGATTCCTAGAAGTAAGAAATGGTATAAACGCTGACATTGTGCAAGGGACGATAAATCACAGTCTTATTTTCAATGATTAACTGCGTTAGATTCTATTAATAAAATAGGATATCCATTAATACAGAAACCACTTCAAAGGAACGAGGGCAACCTACAGAATCCTCGTTGAAGCAAATACGTTCAATGGACTCCTCAGCAGGTCGATAACTCTCAATAGTCGCTTTCATCGTATTTGCACCAGTAATTACCATTTCCGAGTTATCGATCACTTCTATGGATAACAATAGAATAAACGGACACTACCATCAAAGGAAAGAGCTTCTTCGATATAGATGACATCAATAGAAGAGAAAATGTCAACTGGAGGTGTATGACATTCATCTGGGAAACGACTATCCACAATAAGGCTATTGAGATACGAAGAAAACATATTGGCGCTACAAGTAAAGTTTTCCGCCTCAGTGGCTCGGAGAATGAACGTAGAATCGACAAATGCGACTGGGAATTCCTAAAAGGGATTAGAAACCAATGAAATGAATAATAGGAGAAAAGAAAGAGGCAACAGGAAAAACAACAAGGAAAAAACATACAGCAAATGCTGCCGAAAATAAAATACAGACACAAATGAATGCACCGAATTTCATCGAAGAAGGCCAAAGTCCTTAAAATGAGTGAGAAAAACCGAAATGATGAAACAGAGAAATGTGGAACCAGAAAGAGAAAATTCCCGCGACAAATGTGTATCAAAGCAATAATCATCAATAACAACGAAAATAGCGAAGATTAACACAGAAACATCAAATTAAAATGGAAGATGGATAGGTATCGATTCACGACTCGCTTCTCCAAGAATCCACAGTCACGCACTCCTGAAGAAAAAGCTACTGTTTCTTTAAAAAAACAATTCATTCATACAACCTATTGATCTTATCTTGATAGAGACTTTGTACAACATTTCTTCGTAACTTCAATGTCGCCGTTAGTTCGCCAGTTGATATTGACAAATCATGATCCAGCAAGATCCATTTACGTATATTCTGAGCTCTACTTACAGCTGTTTTATTATAGTTTTGTATTGCTTCTTCAATCATACTATTGACTTGGTCATTCTGTTTCGCTTCTCTCACTGTTTTCACTTCAATTCCTCGTTTTTTCAACTCTTCAATGCACACTGCAGTCAAATTCTCTGTGGGCTGCCCTGTTAGTGGATTGAACACTGTCTTTAGAGATACAAGACACGATAGGAACTTTCTCTTGTCTCCAATAACAACACAATTTGCTAAGATGGGACACAGTTCAAGTATCTTGTTCTCAATCGGTACTGGCGATATGTTCTCTCCTCCAGCTGTGACAATCAATTCTTTTAGTCGTCCTGTAATTGTAATAAATCCATCTAGATCAATCTTGGCTTGATCCCCAGTATGAATCCATCCTTCTTCATCGATTGTATTCATTGTCTCCCGAGGCATCTTTAAATAACCCATCATTGTATGACGTCCTCGATACTGAAGTTCTGAAGTGTATGGATCAACTCTACACTCAATCCCAGGAAGACTTCGTCCTGATGTGAATAACTTCCATCCTTGATTTAGCGAAGTGTTGGTTGTAACTGGAGCAGTTCCTTCACTCTGGCCATACAGATCCAAAAGAGGGATATCGAACGAAGCGAAAAAGTTCAATGTCTCTTCAGTCACTGGAGCAGCACACACAATCAGGTGTTTAGCTCTAACAATTAGATGAGCAATCCACAATCACTTGTTAAGACCATAAGACCGACGTATTGGTTCGAAACAAGTCCGATTAGCTAGACTGTATAGGATAGGTTTATGGAAAGAATGTGCATATTGCCTGGATAAGCAGGTCTTCATTCCAATGCGTCTACACCACTTGATCCATTGTCTCTTGAACCACTAGATATCAGTCTGAATCATCATTCTCACCGAGTATCGAAGCATCGACTGACTAATCCCTTCTCCAAACTTCTCCCACACTCGAGGAACAGCCAGGAAGAATGTGGGTTGCACTTTTTGAAGAGTATTAGCGAGTGATTTCTGAAGAGCATCTGGTTGAGCCATGTAGACAGTAGTTCGATTACAACAAGGAACCATAGCATCGAGGAACTGAGCAGCAATGTGGTTCATAGGCAAGTACGAAACGAATCGGTCATTATCATCGAGAAGGAATGGTTCACGACATGACTGTGCATTGAACATGGCATTATCATGGGAGATCATCACTCCTTTTGGTTCTCCCTAACTATAATTCTAGCAAACAAACTCTTACTGTGGTTCCAGAGGTATAAATCAGGGAAGCACAATTACCTGGACGGACTGCTTCAATGCGTTGATGAATCTCACTGGATCGAATTGTTACACCTAACTGCAAGAACTGATTCCACTCGTATATCGAAGCATATCCATCAGAGTCGTCAGTTTCTGGCATTCCATCCTCTGGCCAATATACAACAATTGCTTTTAGATTTGGAAGTGTCCTCCGAATGGAAGCAATCTTGGAAGCATTCGTTCCTCCTTGGCATATGCAGACCGACGCATTTGCATGGTCAAGAATGTAATGACATGCCTCTGGCGAGTTTGTTGTATATATTCCAGCAGTCACACATCCTATCAACCACGATCCTTGAAGAGAAAAGAGATACTCGGGAGAAGTGAAACCCAGTACACAGATCACATCGAACATCTGTAATCCCAAAGCAACCAGTGATTTACTGAACATCTCTGCATTATCATAATAATCTTTATAACTATAGATTTTGCCTTCCTTGCTGACGATCGCAGGATAGGTTCCAAACCTCTTTGTATTTTTGGCAAATATCTAACATGAAGAATGATAAGATATCCTACCTGCGAGATTGTCACTGGTTCAGGGTCAAATCCTGAATTAGGATTGCGAACAATCTCTATCACGTCATGAAGGTGAATTGTTCTATGGCCTCTTCCGATTTCCTCCATCGATACAAATAATAATGAATTCGAGAAGAGTCCTTCGATGACGTCATAATGAAGAAAGACGAACGTCACTCAGACTTCGCAGAAAAGAACTAAATTCCCATGGTTTGTCGTTCGTGTCACAACTTATTTCAGTGACGTAATCAGATCATTCCAAACAAACAGCAGTATTCTTTAGCACCACCGATTACCACAGGTCTGTCCATCAGCAAATCATACACGCGAAAGTCCATGTCCCAGTTTGTCTCCCACTTCAATTAAGTTCCTAATGTTACAGATAGAAAGGATATGAATTCTAGAGAAACAAGGTACATTAAGAACTGCTCTTTTGTCATGCCAGGATCCAACATCCCCACCAATGTTTCCAGATTGGAACCATTAACTTCAAACGACAATAATTCTTCTGCGGGTTCTACTGTATTCTCCTCCTCTTGACTCATTTCTTCGCTGTCTGAGGACGATTTCTCGGAAGGTTCTGGAATTACAACCGATTCACCGCTATCTGAATCTTGATCCTCATCTGTGGAAATGTCGAACCCATAGACACAAGAAAAATCATTCATACCTTCATGAGCAAACGATAACTTTAGCAACGTATCTTTGAATGAAAGTGATAGTCCATTTCTCACACATATTGTCAAGATCCTGACCACAATACAGACTGTAATCAATCACACTCCACTTTCCATTTTTCCTTCTAAATATTATTGTAATCATACACAGTTACAAGACATCTTCATTTCGTAAGAAACTGATTGTCAAATACACATCTTGCGAGTTAGGCAACGAAAACACTAAATTAGCTTCTACAGAAAAGAAATTTGTTAACCGAATCCGTGCTACTCGAGACACTCGTACACATGAGGCGATTCGTTTCATACATTCGAAGGTAACGCTACTCTCGGGAGCCAAAAGATCCAAGTCCAGCATTCGACAATTCGAAATCAACTGCTTTCTACATCCTGACGAAACTAATGATATCCTACTGTACCCTCTTAGTATGGATCAAGAGATGTGAAAACGTAATAAGATCCCTCAGCAACTCGATATCACTACAATCATCTCCATACTTCGATAATAGCGTATTGATCTCATCTTTCACGAACTGATGGTCTGTTTCCTCAAAGTATGTTGTCATTTGAGTCTTTTGTTCTAAGAAGATTCGTAAAACGGCTCTTTGGTAACTAGCATAAAAAATGAACCAGTTTCGACTTCCGCTTAATAAGAATATCATCATCTCGAACAGGAAGGTATTTTGGGAAAAGCTTATCCAAATGAAGAAGGATGGTAGTCGAGCATTACAAGTACGATATTTCCTTAGACATGAGTTGCAGGTAATTTCAGATTTCGATTACACTCTTTCGACTTTCTATTTGGAAGGTACCGAACGAAATCCTTCTTGTCACGGTATTCTGGAGAGATGTCCCTTTTTCCCTGATAATTATCGCGCAGATACCAAACGTCTCCAAGTAGGTTGTTGATTCTTGCTTTTAGGAGTAGGAAGAATACTATCCTATTGAGATTGATCCAAAGTTTTGAAATGGATTGTATTTGATTTGTAGTTTGGATCCTGTTGTTAAGTCAGAAAAGATGAAGGAATGGTGGTCCAAAGCCCATGATCTCCTTATTAACATGAAGCTTAAAAAATCGGATATTGTCAGGGCAGTTGAATTAAGCGATATCCGAATCCGAGACGATTCGGTAGAGTTAATCAACTACTGCCGAGACAACCAAGTTCCCTTTCTCCTCTTCTCGGCAGGACTAGGAGATGTCTTAGAAGTGGGTTCTCTGAGCTTGTAGTAATGTTTAGGAAGTACTCCGTCAGAAATGCAATATTTTGGTTGGAAAGAATACATATGTTGAGATTGTATCAAATCAGATGGTATTCGATGATAATGGAGTGTTAGTTGGATTCGAAGGTGAGTGCATCAACTCTACCAACAAGAACATGGCTCACCGATCCTACGTGAACCGTCAGCGTACTCGTGATAATATCATTTTAATTGGGGATAATCTTGGTGACATTCGGATGTCTGATGGAGTTGCTTATCAGAATCAAATTGCTATTGGGTTACTGAATGACAAGTGAGTAAGTGTAGATAGACTTATTCCTAGAGTCCAGGAGCGTATGGATGCCTACAAGAGTACCTTTGATGTGGTGATCTGTAATGACTCCGACCTAAAGTTTGTGTATGATATTGTGAAGTACATCGTGGAAGAGGATGATTTTCCTTGCCTCGAAGAAGAAGATGAAGAAGAGGGAGAAGAGTACATAGTTGTTCCTCCTAGTCTTGGTTAGAAGTGTTTATTAGGAAGGCAAACAATGGAAAGAATGATTTACGTTTATCGATACATGATATCAGTGGCGATATTCATCGCAAGAAGAGGTTCCCACACGTCTCCATTGTGCAGCAATTTGGCTTTGTCATACATCAATTCTTCACGAGACTCTGTAGCGAACTCTAGA
>NW_014569392.1:0-25032 GCF_000743755.1 Blastocystis sp. subtype 4 | reverse complement strand
CTCTTGATATCAATACCTTGATGAGTCCAAATACGAGCAGAGGGAACAAACAGAGTAATCCAATTATTACGACGACAGTAGTAATACAACGTACGAAGAACCATTCTTCACATCATTTTTACAATCCATTCATACGATTTACCACTTCCTCGAGGACCACTTAGAGCTAAAAATGGATACATACTAATGGACTCTCCATTCTGAAAAGCTAGATATGACATCATACTCCAATAAATACCTCTCAACTTCTGCATCAAAGTAATAGCTTCCTTGCGGATCTGGAGACTGTTCATTAGTGTCAATTCCTTCTGTTTTTCAAAACCAGCATAGAAACTAATTCATTAGTCGATTTATCCAAAGAACTACTCATGAGGAAAGTAATGTTTGAATTCCTCATCATCAAAGTAAACAATGTCTCCAGACTTCTTTGACAGAAGGTCGATTCGCTTCTCCTTTGGAAGAGTCTTTAGATAGTCTCTGTTACGAATTCCTGACACAAAATCTTCTCGTATGAAGGGATATTCCGGGAAATCAGGGAGCTCAGAGTCTATCTTCCTGCTTTGCGTCTCAACTGGTTTTACATCCTCATTTCCACTTGGAATATTCGTTGGATTGTCAGTTTCCTTTGCATCTTGTTTGGTAGCAAAGAAACGACTCGCTGAGTATTTTCCAGCTCTTTGAATGATCTGGAGTCCGAAGCGATATTTCAATGCCAACGAAAGCATCTGGATAGCGAGAAAATGACTTGGAAACAAATTGGGCATAAGACAACCAAAATCGCTCTAATAGTTGTTCCTCACTATCTCATTGACTGAGACTAATAATACACTGAATCGCAATTCAATGCCTTCAAAGAGCTTTGGAGAATGGTATGAAGATCAAAAGAAAGAACCTGTGAGCAAACTGTTATGATTTGACAACTAGTCCCTTCAACCAGACAATTCTTCTTCAAGCAGATGGTTTTCATCGATATTTAATTCAGGAAATGGAAATAACGGAGATGTGGAGTCAGTAGGATTAGTAGGTCGGGTGCAGACGGTTGGAACAAGGATATCAGAAGCGTATAAATTCTTTTTTGAATTAAATCATAGAGGTGACACAATGAAGGAAGTATTGGTATTCTTTGGTCTTGCACTCGTATTCTTTTTGATTGCCTATCTGATTGGTCTTCCAACAGTTTTATCCAGGACTTTGTGTGATTCATAGTTGTTGATACGACCGGCAAAGTTCACAATCAGTTTTACAATGGGTAGTTTTATGACTATTGCAGCTTTGGCAACGTTTCGTGGACCCTCTCAGTTCTTCTCTACCATCTTCCAACCTGAACGTGTTGTCAAAACGGTACTATATATTGTTTCCTTAGGTACTTATTATTGAAATCTCTTACATAGTATTGTCAATCCTCTGTTCTGTCGTTTGGAAATCTTATATTGGAACGGTCTTTGCCTCTCTCTTCCAGGTATGTGTCAAATATAGATGGTGAGTAGTAGATGGTCATGCTGGTTCTCTTTGTACTTGAATCCTTTCCTGCGGGATCACGGATGACTTCATGTAGCAATTATGGGTGAGACCTAATCATAGTATTGCTTTTGACAATTCGGAAGGCAGTATCGATGTTCTTCTCAATGATTTCACGTTTCTTCAGGTGATTCTTGCTGTGTTGTACTCTCAGTTATTTGTTTCAACAATCAATTGGCGTTAAATCATGGATTCTCCTACACTTACTTAGCTACACGTCCACCGAAACAGAGCTTTTCATAACCAGGAATCAAAGCTTCATTAACCAACAGAATAATCATGGCATGAGGAGCACAACGGAAATAATAGGTCCAGAAGCCCTTCCAATAAGCAGTAATACCTTCATTCTTAAAGATCTTGATAAAGCAGTCCCACAGGTTCTTGTAGGGCATCTCCTTGGTTACAGGATCCGCCTTCATATACATGAGACGGTTCTTCATTAAATCAAAGGGAAGAGAAGCGAAAGCACAACAGAAACCAGACACAGCGGAGGAGAGAAGATTAGAATACAAACCCTTACCAAGCTTTCTGTCGAAGAACTGTTGAGCTTGATCATACGATGCCATCATACCAAAATTCATTGACATCGCACGGAAGATCATAGGAAGACAACCTCTCCACAAAGTCCATAATCCCTCTTCCTTTGTGATACGAACAAGAGCAACGAAGCAGTTTCGATATCCACGACGCTGTTCAACAGGAAGAAGACCATCAGCTTGCATTCGAACCATTGCAATATCGAAAGGATTTCCAATCATACCAGCAAGAGCTCCCGAAGTGATAGAAGAAAGAGAAGAGGCAAAAAAGGAGATCGTTCCACCATTACGTTCCTTCAGCTTATTAGTGAATACACGATGGAGTCCAAGACGTGCTGTTCCATAAATGGCCTGTCTCATTAAAGAGGCCGAAAGACCAGCATAGAGCTTCATAACTCCTTCTTCTTTAATAAGATTCTTGGTGATAGCGAAGGCTCCGAGGTTCTGAGATTTTCCAACCAGCTGGATTCGAGTCTTGATCAGATCAATAGGTTGAACCTACAGTGAATGAAATAGTCAAGAAATACACAAGCAGATGCTGTACACGCTGAGATACAACCACAAATAAATGGCTGGGCAGCTCTCATACCCTTTTGAAAGGCTACGAATTATTACTTCTAAAGTGTATAGAAGCATACAGTTGAAGTTGTTTGGATCCACCGACATAATCAAATAAACAATGAGCAGAATAGTGGCTACTTGCATGATTGACAGAACCGTGGGAATTCAATACAAAGGAAAAGCAAATGCCATTCCAACTATCTCTCATATAGTAATTAACTTCCTGCTGTTGATGAGTAGAGTTGATTGCAATGATGTTCAAAGATTTGCAGTGAAGTGAGGGATAAGAACGTGTTGTTGAAAAGAGTTAGTGAAAGGAAAAAAACAAGAACGGTCATATCTAGTGCCTAACCCGTCTGATCTAGGAAGCTAAGTCATTACGAGTTGAGTTAGTACCAGTGTGGGGGACCCGCTGAGAAGTCTCAATGCTGTTCTTTTCTCTTTTCTTTCATTCTATTATTCAATCAGTGAATTAAAGTGAGTTCTAAGGACTGATATACACGTTTTACAAGCAAACACATAGTCATATCATACATAAAGGACTTCAATCATTCTTCTGTGGCTTAGGCTGCTTGAATTGTTGATTCAATATAGACTCTCTTTCCTCAGTAATATGGGAAATCCAGATACCAAATGAAATCACAAGTGTACCAAGTGTAACAACCCACATCAATACAGGAAATCCTTTTGTACTATTAAATGCACTTTCTGAATGCCAGTTCAATACGATTTCGATAGTGTCCGGAAGTTTGGTTCCGGAATGGAAAATTGTGGGGTAATCTATAGATTAAATCATGGTATTCATAGTAACAGTCAACATGCTCATCAATCCATAGCACGTTATGATCTTTCACTTGAATATTCAAAATTATTCTTTTTGCAAACACACCACGTCCATCGTACACTGTAAGCCAAGTTGTTTGGCGATTGATATCTGGAAACTCAAACGACCTATAATTAGTACTCCACATTTATGATTACAGCTTGATAGGCTTTAGGGTATTATACTGCATATTTGATAAGGAGAGAGGAACAGCAATGCTACTCTTTCTCATGAATAAAGGTAATTGATTTGAAGGAAGGGAAAGCCAGCCTGTACGGAGCTAAATTACATACGTTCTTCAAATCGTACATCCTGATGTAAAAACTGCACAGAAACATGTAAATGATCACCTTGTTTCAATTCTGTGAGATGACAGGAAACTACAGCCAAAAAATAAAAGAAAAGAAAATGAGTCATAAGAAACAATTGACTAAATGACTTTCGATCGTTTATCTGAAGAAATAGTATAAAGGGAATCCGATATTTCGTGCATCCGCTTCAATGCCTTCTTCAGAATTCTACTCATAAGGTAAGGACAACCGAATATACGAGGGTTTTACTATTGTGGAAAAACTAGAACACAACTCATTGAGATAGCGATTTGAGCGTTTCCTACTAAAGCGAGTATGAACTACTTGCATAATTCGAGGTTCCTTTCGGTTCGCTATGCACACAAGCTTTTGAAGAAGATCGTCATAGGCAGGAGGGAGTGTCTGGACTGGGGAGCATGTTAAGGCTGTAGAAGAATCCAGATAGAAACGAGAACCCCAAAACTCAGGAGGTAGATTACGCACAATAGAAGTATCCAACTGATCCTGAATCGATTGGAAAGCATCTTCATTCTCAATAGGATAAGGTAGGCGTAATTCTCCTGCTAGAATGGACTCAATATCTTCTTCAGAAACGCAAAATACATCAGCATTCACAGGCTCCACACTAGGATTCCATTTCTTCTCGCAATACTGAACTGGCTCCATTTCATTCGCAATAACCTAAAAATAATACTTCTAAAGCATAAGCACTTCCCTTGCTTGGAGAGATAGATCCTCATGCGAAATAACTTCCTCATCATTCAGTACCATCTTCTCTCTACATGTTAGGCCATTGAAATTGACATGCAGATCATCAAACACAATCGAATGGGAAGTTTCGTTGATACTATCAACAATAGATTTAGCAAAACGGATGTCACGAAGTATTTCCTTTGAATGTCTCTTGTATCCTCGATGGTGCTTCTTAGGCTTATCTTCCGGTGGATTCTCGGCAACTCGTTCATGAGGAAGTAGGAGACCTATATAAATTACAATTTACGGAATAGTACGAGTAAACAAATGATGTTTTGGTTTGAATCGAACTGGCCCTATAATTGAATGCTGAGATCAACCTAACTTTCAGACACTGGAACTGTCAATAAAGGGGACATCGTGTCAGTTGTTGGAGTATCCGTGGCATTGATTTCGCTCACTTGAGACTCACTCATTCATGGAACGTCCACTTTACAAACCTGCTGAAATGAGATATAGAACATGAATTGTGAATACCGCGGTTATCGAATAGAATTCTTAATAGCGATTGGATATGAGTGACGACATTGAAGAGACTGTATCAAAGATTCCATTACTCCATTCGACGGCCAGTCCAAAAGATAAGGATCATTGGCAAGAGCGTCTGAAAGAAGAGTTAGTATCTTTAATTGCAGTAGTTGTTGTGGTTGGAATAACATTCTAGTATGTCAAATTGAATAAGAAGAATGATAGTGATTGGTTCAAACTCAGTTGTGACAAAAGTGGCATTCAGTAGTTTTGTTGGGTCAAAGTGATGAGTTAGCTGGAATGGAACTTGTTGGATCTACTACAAACGGGTGAAGTATGAGTTTCGCGTTGAATTTGATGTCACACAATTGTGTTTAATAAATGTGTAGCTTCCAGCAACGTATCCTGTAAGTCCTCCAGAGATTCGTCTACCAGAACTCGATGGGAAGACACCCAAAATGTATCGAGGAGGAAAAATTTGCTGCGACATTCATTTTAATCCCCTTTGGGCTAAGAATAGTCCAACCTTTGGTATTGCTCATGCAATGGCTCTTGGAGTATTTGTGTTGTATTGTGGATGATCATTAGTTGGCACCTTGGTTAGCTGTGGAGATTCCTCATTTAGTTGAATTTGGTATGATAGCATCGGGTGTTTGTAGGAAACAAATCATAACTCGCTCTCTTCATGTTCCTTTGTCATATCTTCACAATACTGGACTAAGGCTTCTTTTGTTCTCTCTACATCTACATCAATAGGAAGTCGCTTCTCTCCATCCTTGGAGAACCACTTCAGTGTAGGATATGCACTGATATGGTATCGAGTCTATTCCTCATTCCTTTTCCATTCACCTACAGCAAACACAGGATAGTCTTCAAGATTCACTTCTGCTAGAACCACATCATTCACTTCCTTAGCCACCTCTTCCTATCGATCATTCCTTCCTTCTTTTCCTACAAAGATTGGAGCAAAGGATTGACTATAGGAACACCAAGGCATAAAGAATTTGACCAACACATTGTGATTCCTTAGGACATAATCAAAATTGTATTGATTCAATGAGATCACTGTATGATTCCAATCAAATCGTTCAAATTGATAAGCAATGTTTCTTCGAGCGATAAGTTTCACATATTCCTTGTCTTCTTTCGAAGTATCCTTAAGAGCAATCTCTACTGACTCGATTTCTTCCTTTAACGCATCTTCTCCTCGTTGAAGCATCTATGTTCCATTCTCTTTCTGTTTATACCTCTTTCATAAGTTTGTAGTAACGATAAGAAGCACGGTATTTGTTCTTCAGTTTGGAAACTTTCTTCATTACAGAGAGATACTCCTTTCGAGTTGTCTATATTTCATATCACTGTTTATCCAATACCATTGCCATATACTCGTGGGCCAAGACATCCAATTCCTCTTCACGACCATACAGTTCATTTAACCCCCCTTGATGACTCACATAGGTTCCTATACATTACTTCCTCTTCCTTCACTCACCCAGATAATCATTTAGGTAATCCACCATATCTTCTCCTTCATTGAAGCGTGGCTGCGTGATCGCTCGCTCTGTCGCGTTGTATGGAACATAGCGGAAGGCAGGAACATTTGGCGCATTTAAAAAACCACATAGCCTAGGTGTTTCGAAACAATTCACCTTAGCAAAGATGATAGATTTCTCATCCTTGAACAGGGAGGCCACAGAAAAGTATGTTTGAGCGATGAATTGGCATTTCTGGTTGGGTGGAATGTATAAGAATACAAGAGCATTTGTCTTCTTTGTGCGTTTCACAAACTGTGCATGAGTATCATCGTTTAGATGGAAGACATAGTCTTGAGCAGGAACATATTGCGTCTTCAATGAAATCCATGTCAACTACGAAGTGATAATGAAAGACAATATTTTACAAGGTCAAAATCCTCGTCAGGAAGATAAGGACTCCGAGATCCTTTCACAAATAAACGAAAAACAGACCCTTCATATGCAGTGTCCACATTATAGTTTTGATCGAGTTCAGGGTCTGTTCCTGTTGTTGTACCAAGAATGAAGAACTAGAATTGAGGTACCAACCAATACAAAACATCAGACTCATCCTTGAAGGCGTAGAGCAAATAACGGACATCCCAGAAGTCAGTTGCGCACTTGGTGCAATCAGCCTTATTCCATACCGCCAAAACAGTATTTCCACCTTCTAGCAACCCATCCAGATTCTCTGTTGTCAGAAAACTAATTCCTCTTCGAGTCATAACAACTCAAAGACATTACCCCCGAACAACGTCTGCATTGGCAAGAATGATAATCGATAAAACAAGGAAAAAAGAGGTGTACATACCCCAAAATCACGGGATAAAGGAGAAATGCTGTTTTGAATGGGTGACAGAAATATGCCCGATTTTCATTTCTTGTTGAAATTGAACAAATCATGTTTCCTCCTCCATCAAGACGTCATCATCATCAAGAACGGGATGGTGGAAGTTCCTCTCGGAAGTCAGATCGAGATAATGAAGATTCCAGAGAAAGGAGGAAGAGAGAAGACGAACGTGATTTCCATGGTTCATCGAATCGATCGTATCGAATTTGATATGGAAGGATGATCTATTAGTCATTCTCGTCATCGAGATTATGAACCAAGGCATTCTCACCGAGAACAAGGTTTGTCAAAGCGATATGTGGAGTCTTGGAAGGAATTAACGGGTAATCAAGGAAGTGATGATGAGTGGGAAGAAGCTATGCCACTTCAGTCTATTCGTTTGGAATTTTGTATTGGGATGAGCGTGTAGGGAGTACTCCTCTTCCTTCAAGTCATTCTTCTAGTCAGGAAAGTGCATCTCAAACCCCTTCTCGTGAGGAGTCATTGGGACGAGCAACACGAGGAGAAAAGAGGAGCCATTCTGTGATTCTGTTTTTCTTTTGTAATATTTAGTATACAGGCAGCCTAACGGAAGAAACCCCTGCTCGCTATGGTGGTCATAGTAGAAGAAATCCTCTTTTGGATGAGGATGATGGATTCTCCGCTGATTTCTTAGGAATGAGTGATGCAGATTCGGATGATGCATTTTACACAACAGAGGAAGGTCAGGTAACAGAGAATCCTGATAGTATTTTTACTGGCAACAGTGAAGCCTTTTCTCGAATGGAAGAGCGATATAAACGAGAGATGGGTGATCGAAAGAATCCTCATATGTCAGCTCGTCAAAGTGCACTTCAATTTGATCAAGAGAAATGGGAGAACAATCGTTTACAAGCAAGTGGGGTATTGACACAACAAGGAGAAACCGTAAGAAATATGAAACGACTGAGAAGTAGACGGAAGATGTAAATGAAGATCGTGTGTCTCTGATAGTTTCAAGTATTCGACCTCCTTTTCTGAGTGGTAAGATTCAATTCACTCGTCAGATTGAAATGGTTTCGACAGTAAAGGATCCGACTTCTGATTTTGCTGTTCTAGCGAAGAAAGGAAGTGAAACACTGAAATCATGGATGAAGGAACGTGAGAAGACTCGTGTGATGAATAAGGATCGCTTCTGGGAGCTCAATGGATCTAAAATGGGAAAGGTGATGGGTCTTCGTGAAGTGAACGAGAAGGGAGATGGAAAGGACAAGGAGACAGATGCTGAAATGGAGTAGGAATGATAGAGCATTGATGAGAATTAGAGCTGAGAATAGTTATAGTGGTCATCTTACAGATGCAGCTGGTAGCAGTTTGTTTAGTCAAATGAAATCGATTCAAGAGCAACGTGAATACTTACCAATCTATTCTGTGCGTGATGAGTTACTATCAGTGATTCGAGAGAATCAAGTGACCATTATTGTGGGTGAAACTGGTTCAGGAAAGACAACCCAATTGACTCAGTATCTATATGAAGAGGGATATGCTACAGAGGGGATGATTGGTTGTACACAACCTCGTCGTGTTGCAGCTTCTAGTGTTGCAAAGCGTGTAGCTGATGAGAAAGGAGTGAAATTAGGAGAAGAAGTAGGATATGCCATCCGATTTGAAGACTGCACTTCACCAAAAACTCGAATAAAATATATGACAGATGGAATCCTACTTCGAGAGTCAATCAGTGATCATTACCTTGAGAATTATCGAGTTGTGATTATGGATGAGGCTCATGAACGATCTCTCAATACTGACATTCTCTTTGGTCTTATGAAAGAGATTCTTCGAAAACGAACAGATTTGAAACTTATTGTTACTTCAGCTACGATGAATGCTGATCGATTTAGTGAGTTTTTTGGGTATGCACCAATATTTAATATTCCTGGTCGAACATTCCATGTCGATACAGTGTACTTGAAATCACCCTCAGATGACTATGTGGATGCAGTAGTGAATCAGATTTTGACAATTCATCTTGGTTGGGATGAGGGTGATATACTTGTGTTTATGACTGGTCAAAGTGATATTGAATGTGTGTGTGAAGTAAGATATGATTGCAAAGAATGATACATAGCTTGTGAATGAGAGAATTAACAGGTTGGAGAAGAAGACAACACCATTGCTAATGTTACCAATGTACTCTCTTCAGAGTGCATCAAAACAGAGTCTTGTGTTCAAGCAGACACCTAAAGGAATGAGAAAATGTGTGGTCTGTACGAACATCGCAGAAACTTCGCTTACTGTGGATGGTATCAAATACGTTGTCGACTGTGGTTATTGCAAACTCAAAGTATTCAATCCAGCGATTGGAATGGATGCTTTGGTTGTTACTCCCATTTCTCAAGCTAATGCTGATCAAAGAAAAGGTCGCGCAGGTCGAACAGGTCCTGGTACCTGCTTCCGTATGTATACTGAGTACATGTATACCACACAAATGCTTCAGAACCAGATCCCTGAAATTCAACGAACAAATCTGGGCAATGTGATTCTTCTTCTAAAGAAGTTGGGTGTTGAGAATCTTTACGACTTTGATTTTATGGATCCTCCTCCACAAGAGAATATTACTAACTCCATGTATCAGTTGTGGATTTTGGGTGCATTGACGAATGTTGGTGCATTATCTGATATTGGTGATAAGATGGTGGAGTATCCATTAGATCCATATTTGCAGAAGATGATGGTGATGGCAGAGAAACTCAATTGTACTGCTGAAATTGTCACAATTGTTGCTATGTTGTCTGTACCCAATGTAAGAGACAGGATTGAAAATGATGTCTAGATATTTGATCGTCCTCCTGAGAAGGAAGAGGAAGCAGACAACATTCGAGCGAATTTCAGCATTCCAGAAAGTGATCACTTAACTTATCTCAATGTATTTTTACAATGGAAAAGAGCTCAATATAGCAAGAGATGGTGTGAAAGGAACTATCTACATGCTCGATCGATGATGCGGGTTCGAAATGTTCGAAAGCAATTATTGGATCTAATGAAACAACAACATATTCCCCATGTATCTTGTGGAAGCAATTGGGACGTAGTCCGAAAATGTGTCTGTTCTGCCTATTTCTTCAATGCTGCTCGTATTAAGGGAATTGGAACTTATATCAATATGCTGACAGGTACTCCTTGTCAATTGCATCCTACAAGTGCTTTGTATGGATTAGGATATACTCCTGATTATATTGTATATCACGAACTAGTGATGACAACAAAGGAATATATGCGATGTGTGACCGCTGTAGATGCTCAATGGCTTGCAGAATTGGCTCCGATGTTTTTCAGCTTGAAAGAGAGTTACTTATCGAGTCTGGAGTCTCGAAAGGCTGTGAAGCGAAATAAAGAGCAAATGGCACAAGAGATGGAAGAGGAGATGAAGAAGAAACAGGAGGAAGAGGAGGCAAAGAAGCCAAAAGTGCATAAGCGAGCAGAGAATATTTGTACTTTTGGAAGATCGTTGCAGCGAGGTGTTCAGATCAAATCACCTCGTCGAGTTGGTTTATGATTGATTTGTTTCTTATACACCCAATTATAACCCAATTCATTTTTGAACAGAGATGGCGTACTTTCATGTCCTCATCACTCGGTTCTACTTAATGGCCTCTGATACGATGCAAAGAGGACTTTTGTTAATAGAAAGAATGTTTCAGCATATTATTAACGGTTGTTGCCGTCGAAGCATACGAAACGACGACTCTGTAGAGTTTTTGGATTATACTCAAATGCAATCAAAACGGATCTTCTCTCAATAGTTGTTCTTCTTTGTTCTAACAAACACTTGTATTTGTTAAATGTTTTTCCCCTCCAGTTACTCTTCCGTTTCATCATCTTTGTATGGTTTTCACAGTAGCCACAAATCACATCTTGCTGGTCTGGAGACGTTGCTACATGATATTCAAGCAATATCTGAGTATAAACAGTCAAGATCTGTGACTTACATTATGTTCAATTCCACAACTCACATGGAACGTACAATCACACTTCACACCGCTGCAGGACATACAACAACCATCTGTACTCTTGCAGAAACAGCATCGCTTGTGCCACCGTTCATCTGGAATGTGGAAATAGTCAATGTAGTCACGACCATCAGGATCTTGAAAAAAGACTACGAGTGAACACATAAACTCATAACTACCTTCAGGAATCCACAGCGCGCAATTCACATGGGCCCACTGGAAGTCTGTAGTTCGTTTCATCGCCCCACCTGTCCTCCCACAAAGAATACACTTCTGTAAGTCAATAAAATGAAACAAAAATACACAGTCTTTTTGTTTTGATAAGCAGGATTCGCAAAACCAGTCTCCCTCAGGAATATGGTGAACTAACAATCATTCTCTTTCAACTAAACAACTCAGAGGAGTTCCATAACATGTTGCATGTACACCAATATTGCAACCATCACAAAATACAATAGGATCCTACATTACAAATCAAATTAAACATTACTCCTTCAATCCACTCCCCATCATTACAAATAGCACAACAAGCTAGTTCTTCAGGAGGCAACTCTTCTACAGGATGAAACAATCAACGGTCATTCACCTTGATTCGGTTGTATATTCATGACAGTGATGTTGCGAAATGTCAAAATGATGTGTTGTATTCAAAACAATCGATGTCAAAAATAGGCGGGATTCGGGGTGTATAAACCAACAGAGATCTGTTCTTCAAACAATTTCTATCAACAAGTTTTACTTGTATTGTTTGGAACTTGAAGGATGGAAGAAGACAATAATGAGGCAATTCCAAAGAATGATGAACTGTATGAACTGGGAGAAATGAAATATGTAGAATCAAGCAATACAAGGATGAGATATCAGAATTAGAACAGAACGTGAATTGCGCAAGTGTCGATAATGGCTATGATTTGTAGCTACGCAAAGAGTATGCACAAGTATGTTTCGAAATTGCATCTCTTCGATCACAGAGACTTAGTTTGGAAGCCCTTGTAGAAGGGATTCTTGTGGAGGACGATGTAGAAGCTTATGATATTGACGAAGACACTGCATATGCAGAAGAAAGCAATAATTCTAAATCTGCGGATAGTGACTTTGAGATCGAGGAAGATCCAGATAGTGCTGGTGGTAGTACTGAGGATAGCGCTATTCAGTACAGCCGACCAGTGACTCGAAGGACTGTGAAAAAGGAAGAAAGCTCAACAGAATCTGAAGGTATTGTTACTCGATCAAAGGTGTCTAAGGAGGCCCAAGAGAACGAAAAGGAAGAGAAAAATGATTCTGTAGTAGATAATACGTGTTCCTCGAACGTAAAGAATGTAGTTGAAATGAAGAGTAGGAGTCAATCAAGTGCAAACCTGAACCAAAAACTGAGCCTGTTTCAGAACAAGGAAAGGATGAAGGTGCAAAAACAAGCATACCTGTGATTCCATCTGCTTTATCCTTACTCACACACAATCCAGCAACAGGTCAACCTCCCAATACTAATGTGGATTCAAAGCCAGCTCCTATGAAAAGGACATATCAAGATATGTCCTATTTGATTCCTCCAATTGTTATTTCTTCTGAACCATCTGAGAAGACTCATGTGTTGTCTCCTTCATCAACTCCTCTCTCTAAAGGAGCCATTTCTTCACCTTCTTCTCAGCGACCTAAATCTCGGCCGACATCTTTAGACACGGCTCAGTCCGTTCCTGGAACTAGTTTCAATTCATCTTCTGTTTCTCGTAGTATGATTAAAAATGTCGTTTACAACAATACCGGAATGACTATGAGTCAGTCGCTTTTATATCCTCAGCCGAATCAAATGATACGTCCTTCAGTATCTAATCTTCCTTCCAAACAACCTTTAGTGAAACGATCCTCTGGGTATGGTCCTATGAGTGATGTACCTAATCGATCATATCCTCCTTTTACGTCTGTTCCTCAGGGGTATGATCCTTATTATCAACATATGCCAATCCCAGCAGGAATGTCACCAAGAGTGAATCCGGGGTATTTGTCACAGCAGAGTCGAATGCCAGCATCTCGACCAATGAATTGCGTGAATTATTATCCTTCTAGTTTTCAAGGACGATTGGATTATCCGACTCCAATGGGTTATTCGATGTATCTTCCAGGTCCATATTATCCTTCCATGATGGTTCCAATGGATGGCAAGGTGATGGGAACTCTTTCGAGACCCGGATCGTTACCTCCTGGATTGCCTCCTGACATGACCCAGGCAATACCACAGGGAATTACTTCAAGTATTCCTCAGAATACTCCTCAGAGTGTCAAACCAACTGTACCTCCAGGAATCTCACAAACAGTGCCTCCCAGTATCATGCAGGGAGGGATGCGACCAATGGTGAGTGCTGGACAACAACCTGTACCACTCCCGAATTCTGTGGACCTTTCTACAGATGTTGAGAGTCAGAAAACTGCGAGTCGGAACTATCTTATACCTGGAATTGCTACTGATCGAGATGGGAATATCCTTCCATCTACCTAAGTAATGCTCGCAATCTGTTTGTTACATTTATTCTCCCATTCTTTTGGTTCGAGTTTGGAATGTCGTCGAAGTGTCACTGCAAGTAGGTATAGTATATGAAGAATGAATATCAGGGAAGTCGCAATGGTCGTTGGAGCAACTGCTGGTGTTGCTTTTGGTTATTTCATTTACAGAAAATGTCCAAAACAGTTGATTCCGAATGATTTATAGACTGGAAGAAGTGTAATTGTAAAGATTACTGCAAGAAGATTGAAAAGGATGAGTCGAAGGAGGATGACAAACCCCAAGTCATTTTCCTTCTTGGAGGACCTGGATCAGGTTCGTTACCTACCTTCTCAAGGATGATGTCTAGGAAAGGGAACTGTGTCTTCAACTCTGAAGGAGAAGCTGGGATGGATCCCAATTAGTGCAGGAGACTGTTTGCGTGAAGAGAAAGAGAGGTTGAAGTGAAATGCACCTGTAATCGTCTAGTGGAAGCAAGGACGCAGAATTGATCAATGACTATATCAAGAAAGGTTTGATTGTTCCTGGTGAAATTACCATTAACCTCCTCTTAAAGAAGATTCGTTTCTACGAGGCTCAGGGTCAGAAGAAGATCATCATTGATGGCTTCCCTCGTAGTATGGAGAATCTAGAGGGATGGAACAAACTTGTTGGTGACAAGGTTCATGTGAGTTTGTGTTAATTCATTCACAGCTAGTTACACTTCATCCTTCTTCTGGAATGTTCCGAAGAAGTAATGACGGAGCGTTGTTTGCTGCGTGGCAAGACCTCAGGTCGTGTGGACGATAATCCTGAGTCTCTGGTAAAGCGTTTCAAGACTCACATGGAGACGAGCATGCCTGTAATTAATCTGTTCGATGAGAAGGGAATGGTGAAGAGAGTAGATGCCAATCGTTCTCGTGAGGAAGTTGCAGCTGATGCAATGGAGATTCTGAAGGATATCTAACGACTGTTTGTGCGAAACAAGAGAAAAGAAACCCTTCAAATACGCATTTCCATAGCGATTCCCACTTTATGGGATCCGCTCATGATGTTGGCGTAATCAACAGCTCCAGTCACTGAAAGAGACACATTCTTGCTTACCGAGGTCTTGTAGAAACCATACAACTTTCCGTCACTGTCCACCTTTGTGCGTAACTCTGAACTCGTAGTTGGGTTCAGACACACTCCAAATGCAATAGCGGGATTCTTTGGTTCTGTCAACGACAACACACAATCCGCTCCGAACGACACATTCTTATAGGGCTTGATATACACGGCTGCATCCACTCCAGTGTGATTACGAATACTGGCAAGAGAGAAGACACATTCTTTGAAACGATAAGCAGTGGCGACATCCACAGCACTCACTCCATCCTTCGTACCTTGGACCTTGCAACCAATCATGAAGTTGTCTTTCTACGATGAAAAGATCCCAATGGACATACAGCGACAACACCAGAAGTATCAAACTTCTGAGATACAACATCATAATTGACGTCTCCTGTGAAACAAGATGACACATACTTGAGTCCACACATTACCTTCTTCACATCATATGTACAGGCATCTCCCTGGGATCTAACCTCAAAGAACTGCATAGTAACTACCTGAACATGAAAGTTGTACCCTTCAAAAAGTTCGGGATATCAAAATCACAAACAGCAGCGCCCGTGTTTTCAATTGACAGCTTCTTTACTGCCAAATAGGTGAAGGGCTTGAAGTCAACGGAGATCTTTCCATTGAAAGCACTTGTGGGGTTCTTCGCTTCGAGTGAGAAATTCTACGGGTTACAACATCAAGCTCAAGTAGAACGTATCCTTGCCAGGAAGTCTTAATAGTTGCCTTCTGGTCGAAGCAATAGCCATCCTTCATCACATCTACAATAAAAACCAAATCAAAGCAGCGAACCAAAGGCAGCTTTGTTAATGTCGTTGAAGAGAACAGAATTAAACATCAGAATACAAACCAACTCTTAAATTGAGACCTCAAGATCGACTGCTATCAGGTTCCACGGGAATTTTCGCTTTCTTTTTATCTCACTCATTTCTTCAAAGAACCATTATGAGTGTATGATGATGATTGGAACGTCTAATAGAATAGGAAAGCGATACATCCAAGGCGTATCCCCTGGCTCCTTCCGAATTGACTGCTACTATTCTTGATCTTGTCCAGCAGGCAACAAACTATCGCCAGCTGAAGAAAGGAGCGAATGAGGGTAAAAGGAGATGACTTGGTGCTGATGTGTAGCCACAAAGACTCTGAACCGTGGAAAAGCTTCTTTCATAGTGATGGCTGCTGACGCAGAGCCATTGGAGATCATTCTGCACATTCCACTGCTTTGTGAGGACAAGAATGTTCCTTACGTGTTTGTACCATCGAAGATTGCTCTGGGACGTGCCTGTGGTGTTACTCGTCCTGTTATCGCCTGTTCGATCGTAGCAGATGAGAGATCACAATTGAACGACCAGATCAACCACATTAAGGTGGAGATTGAAAAGCTCCTGATTTAATATTGTTTAGTTGAATGTTTGTTGTTAAATGAAACAAAGAATCGATTTCATCGCGGCAAAACCATTTATTCCTTGACGGTCTTCCAGTCCATGACCTTCTCAGTGTCCATAGCAGAACAGACAGTGACGAGAACAGTCTCAACACCCTTGTCCAGAGCCTCACGAATACCAGGGATCATATCCTCCTCAGCCTTGCAATCGAGCTTCTCCTCGCAAGCATCGTTCATCAGAGTAAGGAAACCCTCGTCATCCATATCAGTGACCTGCCATTCCTCTCTCTTGATGACAGGGGTCTCGACAGAGTGAGAAGTAGGGCAAATGGTCTCGTACTTCTTGCCAGTAAAGATATCAATACCGACAATAGTAGCCTTAGCATGTCCGTGCTTACCGGTCTTGGAGGTGGAAACATCAGCGACCTTGCAGGGCTTTCCATTAATAACAATGAAATCTCCCTTGCGGATCTTTCCGGCCTTAAGAGCCTCAGTATTGGAAGCTCCAGCATCAACGTCAGAGAATTCTTCAAGATCAGACATGTCTCTACAAAATAAGGCACTGATAAAAACAAAGTCTACCAATTCAATCGATAAAAATGTATGTGGTTCATCTTCAGAGTTGCTACCCTCTCATGAGCCCATCGCATTATCCCACAAGTGAAGCAAAATTAATGAAGTTGAAATGGAAAGGGATTCACAAATAATCAATTGAGACCAGTACTATCCCTTTAATGAATGAATCGATCATCAGATGCAGTCAGGAAAACTATTTGAATTCATAATCTCATCACATCTCTACCAAGTTAGACATGTATCATGAGAATCATGAATGGTATCTAAGGACTGATGGGTTGTTTTCTTATCAATCTGTTATCTATTTTGGGTCTTATTGCAAAATAGTAGTTACTTTTGGTACACTCATTGGTAATGGATCATAGTCAGAATTACAACTAGCCTTTTATTACTAACTGGACATAACATTGGAGTTATCACATCTATTTTCGGCTATTTTTTCCGTCTCAGATACGTTTCTGCACTTCTATTTAGAAAGGACTAAAAATGAATTAATAGTAATATCTGATTGGAAACCGGCTATTTCTTTTGAATGATGAATTCTCCAACTGATCAACAATTCTTTTCTACGGGCTAGCAGATAGAATATCTAATTGTTAGCTTATTTTTTTGTGAATCTGGAAAACATGGATAATCGTAGTTGGGTTGATCTTATCTTCGATAACATGGATAAGCTTCTCAGAAAGCTACCGAAAGTGAAAGTTGAAGAAGATTGGGACATTTAGAGAGAGGTGATAGATACACTCTTGGAGTGGATCTACTCACTGATAATACAGTTGGTGGTTGAAGATATTAGTGGAATACTCCATAGTCAGGCATGAGAGACAATCTTCTAAATCCAGATATCGCTTGAAATATCTCCAACGAAAAGGTATCAGGAGATGAGAGAAATCCAAGAAGATTCTCGGGTTCTTATGTCCATGCAAGTCCTGGTACTCAGAACTGTGTTTGTTAATAGCTATTAGTTCCTCTGTTCCACCTTTAATCAATCACTCGTTTCTAGAATAATAGATAAAACCCAAAACTTCTATTAACCGGTGTATAAGGTACGATGAAAACGTGCTTTATTGTATTTGCTATCCTCTTTTCGATCGTTCTGTGCGATGTACCTGGAATTCAAACGGAGAATGAGTTGCTTGCTTATTTGACGAAGGTGGAGGAAGGGAGTGAAACATTGGAGTCTTCATGGATCCAAAAGGTATATCCTTGAAATAGATTGAATGTTTGTAGTGTGTTGAGAATTCTTGGTGGAAGGCAGGAGAAAAGTTGATAACTGTGGCCTATGCAAAGGGAATAGACATTTCAACAGAGTTTAAACAGGCAGTATCTCGTCAGCGGTGTGATTAGTTTAGTTGTTTTATTGGATAGTGCCAGTATTCAGAAACTCCAGAATCTTATTAATAAGAACAAAGAAGACTATACTGTTATCTCACCAGCATTCCAGTGGGCCCAAGGAAGGGAAGATGTGGAATTCAAGTGGTTGGATTCATATCTAGTTGAAAATGAATATCAAGTTGGCTCATAAGTGGGATACTCCTTCAACCTTGGGCTGTACTGTTGAATCGGTTCAATTCAACACTTCATCTGTTTATTTTGAGGCAAAATGGTGATCAATGAAGTGGATTGAATGATCTGTAGTCCTGCTTCAAAGAAGAAGTTCGTTTTGAATTTGAGACTTATGAACAAAATTAATCCAAGTGTAAGTGATAGAGAGGTGTATTGATGCATTAGGCCTGTGACTGGACAGAAGCGGCTGTAGGCCGAATTGTTCTGAATATGAAGAAGTATGAAGTCGGAATATGGGATAATATCATTGTGGTAGGAATTGAGTGGTAGCATAACTTGTAGAAGATGAAAAATATGCCTAAGAACATTTCTACTTGGTGGACAATGAAAGAGAAACTTGAGAAGGCAGATAAGGAGGCAGAAGAGGAGAGAGAGAGAATTCGAGATGAACAGAGAAGAAAGGCCGAGGAAGAGTATTGGGCCGAAAAGAAACGAAAAGAAGAAGAAGAGAAGGCAAAAGCTGAGCAAGAGAGAGAAACTGAAGGAAAGACAGAGGAAGCGAAGGTTGAAGAAGTGAAGTCGGAAGAAGTCAAAACTGAAACAACTGAAGTTAAAGTAGAACAAACAGAACAGGAACTGTAAAGGGTTTGACTCTGTTTCCAACAAACATACGTATATTACAAGATAAGTAACGTACATATAATGTCCACTATCCAAAACCACCACCAGAACCTATGAATCTTCTTCTGATATCCTATTCATTACTACTTATCATTATTCCTACGAAGAGCCTGAACCAATTCACTTCCTATCTGACTCTGTGTAATTGTAGCCATTCCATGCTTTGTAATACCCTTCTTACACACAGGACAAGAAGCATTCTGTTCAAGGAACCATGGATCCAGACAACTCATATGAAATACATGCTTACAGGGAAGTATCTTCACAATATCACCATAATGGAACTCTTCCAGACAAATCGGACAAACATCTCGATACTGCTGAATGTATCGTAGATCTTCTTCATCCATTGGAAGAGGGGAACGTGAAAAGAGAACCTGAAGGTTATAATTCTGAAGATATGTTCTGTATGTCAAACACATCTTCACAACTACTGTCGAGAATAAACTACAGGACGAATTCGATTATATAATTTCTTCCGTTTCTTCGTTATCCTCCTGATTATATTGTGATCTGAATGGTAACAGATGCTACCAATCCAAAAAATAACAGCGAAAAATTGGATACCATAGAACCAGACATATTGAGGATCGTATTGATAGAAGACATCTACAAATCTTCCACATCAATCGTACTTACATTCTGTATCCGCTGTGATATTGACGTACAGTATATCGGATGTTTCCATCACCGAAAGAAGACTTTCGCCACTGAGTTTGGTAATGTAAACAACAGGAATCATAACCTACACTCATAAAACCAGTATCTCTCATTACTTGTTGAGCTAGAGTAGCATTCTGAGCTGAAATAACCAACATACCCTCTCTATACTCATTGTCCATCACAATCATAGAGATTCCTCCAGCGTCCTGGATCTACTCGTCATACAATCAAACCAATTCGACGAGCAAAGCTTGTTGCTCATATGGACAAGAAGTGTCCTTGCCATAGCGTTCTACCAGAACAACAGAATCCGTAACATTGTTTGATAACTTATTACAAACAGTAATGGGTTGTGCAAGAATAAGACTCCCATATGTTCCTAACAATAAATTCCTCATGTACAGATATACCATCCGCCTCATAACCAGGAGAGAAGGATGCCATTGTATGTAACAGTGTTAGATTACTAGATCCAGTGATAGTAATACTATACACATAGTCCATACAATAAATAAGAGAAAAAAGAGTAATTAGCATGCCATATAAAAGATACAATGATATGAGATAATCTCTTTCCTTTTGTAATCGATAGCTATAATGAGTTACTATGGTATTGTGAGAACGAAATTGGGGAAAAAGATGAACACACATTTCTTCAAGTTTGGTTGAACTGAACGGCCTTTCTACTCTGAGATGTCACTGAATCTCTTTTCATATGCCGATAGTGACGAAGATGATACTTCTCAAACCATATCAGTGTATTTGATTCGGTGGAATTCTTAAATCTGCAGAACATACAAAGAGAATAAAGATGAACAGAAACAGACAACCGAACCAAAAGTGTGTACTCCTATTAGGAATGAAAGTGGGGCCTCTGAATTCGTCCTTAGCATGTAGAAAAGATAGTGTTACCGTCTTTTGGTGTCGATGATCCAAAACCCGTCTGTGACGTTTCTACAAAGAATAAGTCCACTAGCAAAGAGATTTCTAAAGAAAAAGAACCAAAGAAGATGGTGACAATAACCAAACGTAAAGCCGCTTCAAAAAAGATGGTCCCTCCACAGGTAAAGCGAATGATATATGCAACAGAAGATATTCATAGTTGGTCGTCTGCTCATTAGATCTGTGGGTGTTTGTTGTGAATAATCGGATATTTAAATGAGTATCTTGCGGATTGTTGAAAGTGAGAGTTGGCGGGAACTAGTGTTTCTTTCATGGATGAAGAGCTATTGCTTTCAGGCATCGAATGTTTTATTTCGGTTGGCAACAATGACGAAGAAACGAAAGAACAAAAAGAACAAGCTCGTTCGATGATTCTAAGAAATGGCGGATTTGTTCGGGACTTCATTGATGAAGACATCAATGTTGTAATAGGAATCAATGATTCGTATGATCATATCCAAAAACTCCTTCCTCCTCTTTCGGGGGTTCCTGTTGTTTCGAATCAGTGGCTTCAGGAATCTGTACATGCAAAGACAATTCTCCCCTTTGTAGGACCTGCTTCCATTTCTTATTTGTAGATTCATTATAGTCTTAATCCCTTTTTCGTCTTTTCAGGATGTATCTTCTATGTGCTTACTAACGATATTCACAACCTTGACACTTATTCTCGTGTAATCGTCTATTTTGGTGGGATTGTTCTATATACTCGATCACCGCGTTTGACTCATGTTTTGATATGTGATGATATTCCTTCCAGGAATGATTATCTTGGGTACTCTCGCTTTTCGCATTCTAATCTAGAACGAGTTCATCCGGTGTTCACTCTCTTTCTGAATCTCAGATCATTGCTTGCATACAATCAAAACAGCCTTTAACACATGTCTCAATTCCTCCTTGTGAACCACTTTCACTGAATCATTGTTTATATTCCTCCACTCATTCGAGTGATTTGATGGTAGATATGTCTATTCTTTCTTGATGTAGATCTCCCACTATATCCTCATCTCTGCCAATCTGTGAGTAACATACCCATAAACTCATTCATAGATATGAAGATCGTATGCTAAGTCAAGTTATCACTTCTCACGGAGGGACTGTTGATATTGTATCCCATTCTTTAGATGCTCATCTTCTTTATCTCATCCAGAGTCATTCAATTGAAGATTTATGCATCATTTCACACTCTTTGTCTCCATTGATTCAACGACTCCTGGTATTGTGTCCATCTCTTCAGATTCATACACCCCAATGGATTTATGATGAAATAGAAGGAGAAAAGAACTCTTTTCAAAGCATTTATTGCGTTCCACATCAAACCATTCAATTGCAATTCATTCGTTGTTGTGTCCATTGTGAGAAGGAGCGAAAAGGAATTGAGAGATTGATTGAACAAACAGGAGCACTTGTTCTTGAAGAAGGATGTAAGCTGGACTTATTAACACATATGGTTAGCGATACCCGGTTTGAAACTCCTCTTCCTATCCTTCATTACCAATGGTTTATTGACTGTTTGCAGTCAGGACAAGTACTCAATGAGTCTAGTTATCTTCTTTCGTATCCTTGTTCAACAAACAGATCACACGCTTTTAAACACATTCACTGTGGCTACACTCAATGGACTCAACAATGCTTACGATACACATAGTCAGAATACACAAGAGATGAACGAGCTTTCTTAATATTTGAAGCAAACTGATAATTCCAATTGATGTCTTCTTCTCGAAGCCGATCCCTCACTTCACGATGCTTATATCCGTCTCTTCCCAAATGGATTCCCAACACTACTTCATACTGATCTATCAACTGTACCATAATGAGAACAGTCCAATAAAGCCCCAATGGGTTCTGTTTGATTCAACTGATGAGGCAGACCCAAGAGATAGTTATCCACTCGCATTCTCCCAATCACAACCGATTCAAACGAAGAGAAATTGACAGACTGAGGAAAGATGAAGTAGTCCTGTCTCTTAACCAATCTACTAATCCTACAGCCGAATGCTCATTACGGAATGGTCTCATCACCGACTTCGCTTTCTTTAGATATCTCATATACGTTGCTCGACTCGTGATGTTCAATTTATCATACTTGGGGGTTTCATGAACACGACCTGCAATCTCATGCTTCATAACAATAATTCATCAACTCCTACATACGGATTCAATAGGCCTAATTGAGTGTTATATGCAGCAAGAGCAACAGCATGAATGATGTTGGGAGACAATAGAATGTCACTGTTGATGTATCCATAATAGGAGGCAGAAAAGGTAGATTGGCTTAGCGTGAACATCTCTCGAACTAGAGGCATGTGAAATTTGTTCACTGGATACTTCGAGATTGTCAATACTTTGTAACGCTTCGCAAAAGCAATTAGGGATGGAGTATTCGTAAATACAATACCTTTGAACCGAAATTCACGTTGAAAGAAACTCAACATTCGGATGTGATTTCGGATCTTGTAGTCACCATAATTCTATTATTCATCATCTTCTATTGATAATACCTTGCTGGATTCCGCTGTTGTGAATAATACAAGATCATAGTCTGAGCCATCAGAAATCTGATATGTTGAAAAGTCAGGAAACTTCAAATCTAAAACCTTCTTCTTTCTACACATTATAGAACAAAATCATTATTTCTTTGAAAGGGTAGGCCCATGTTTCTTCCGTTTAAAGCGAGCAGTTCGAATATCAGTTCTCGCTGCTAATCCTTTTAATCCATCTCTTGTACTGCCTCCAGTTGGTGTAGTGTTTTCAACCATATTATCGTCCTTCTCTTCAGATACTACCAGTGATTCCATATAACCAAATCGAACAAAATATATCAACGGTCTCTGTAGGTGCTGGCGAAGTTGATAAGATTGGTATGGATGGTGTTAAAACAGATGAGGTTGAGGTTGGTGGAATGATTTTTGGTGACTCAGGAATTGATGTAGCCAGTGAATCAGGTATGGATGTAGTCAGTAGAATAGGTACTGATGATGTTGGTAAAATACTGACTGACGAGGTTGATTGAACAGGAATAGAAAACGTTGTCAATTCATCATTACTCACTGTAAATGACTACTGTTAAATAATCACAAAATAAGAAACATCTGAAATGATCAACTTCTGAATCTTCTGCGAACACTCTTCTAAAATATCATAAACGACAACCTATATTTATTGCAAACTAGAGAATCACCAACATTTAGCAAAAAAAGAAACGCAAACAACCCGAATCGAAGAATACCTGACGACTTGCCCATATTGTCCACTACGTTCAGGCACTCTCAAACACAAGAATCGATGAAAACAGAGAGAATAATAGATAATCGGAATTCAACAAATACATCCTTCTTTTCCATTATCTATTATCTCACGATCTACGTTTCTATTCAGCATGGAAATTGTTCCTGTGAAAGTAGTGTACTCATTTTCCTTTCGTATCGTAACTTTGAAGTGCATCCTCGGAAGGCAAACATGAGAATCGTATTCGTCGGGCGAAGTGTGTATTGGATTCAAATGAACTGACCTTCTGGTTTTCGGATAAAGTCGAATTAGGGTTTATTTATCATTCAGACTCTTCCTCAACATCTAATCTTCACATTTAATGAACCAACTTCAGTATCATCCATAGAAGTCACTTTTCAAGGTGGTTTTGCATCTGAGGTAGTTCAGACAAATTTGTTTATATTTCTAGTCTATTGTTATTTATGGAAGTGAAGATGGAGTTGAATTCTCCTCTCTTTCGGAATCTCTGTATGTCGAGAATTCAAATATCCCTCAAGTTGGTTTGGCTTTTTTCACTCAATGATAGATCTTTTCTGTGTCTTGCTCTAGTATTCGATATATGAAGCTTGAATTCCTTGATTCTTATGATCTATACAGTCGTCTTATTGTCTATTCTGTACGATTCTTTCAGTAGTTTCGTTGTTTGTGAACTGATCATGCCCTATCTCTTTTCTTCGTGCCATAACAAAACCACTTTACCAACTCTTTAGACTTGTTCAAATATATTCATACTACTTTTATGAAGATCTGTTATCACACTCTTGTTTCCATGATAAGACTCTCTACTACCTTGTTTTAATCAATGTTCTCCGACTCTTCAAAAGAGTTAATCATTCTTTGCTTCTTGAAAAGAGATGTAATTCAATGGGAACATGGACCCATTAATGACTCAAAATACAGGCATTTGCCCATCTATTAGAGGCCATATTGAATGTTTGCCCCTGAATATATACTTTGCAGGGACGCCACACACCAAACTTTTCTTGAATTGGCAAGTTTAAAATGGCTATTGGAAAGACTCAGAAGAAGATCAACAAGAAGGGAAAGGGAAAGAAGGTGATCGATACAATGGCAAAGAAGGAGTGGTACGATGTTCGTGCCCCTAACCAGTTC